>NW_012151241.1:1415052-1417088 GCF_000956105.1 Propithecus coquereli | reverse complement strand
CTGAGGAAGGAGGATCACTTGAAGCCGGGAGTTCGAAAGCAGCCTGGGCAACATAGCAAGACTCCATCCCTACAAAAAATTTGGAAGAAAAAATAAGAAAATAAAAAAAAACTAAGACACAAATACATATACTAATCTGGGCCTACAAAGGGTCAGGATCATCAATAGCACTGTTTTCTACCTCTTGTCCCACTGGAAGGTCTTCAGGGGCAACAACACACATGGAACTGTCAACTGCTATGTTAATGGTGCTTTCCTTCTGAATATCTCCTGAAGGATCTGCCTGAGGTTCTTTACAGTTAACTTCTTTTTTTATAAGGAATATACTCTAATGATCAAAAGTGAATTCATAAGCAAGTAACAGTTGATTATCAAGTATTATGTACCGTACATAATTGTATGTGCTATGCTTTTATACACCTATCAGCTTGGTAGTTTTTTTTACGCTAGCATTACCAAAACATGTAAGTAATGCATTATACTGTGACAACTACTAGGTGATAGGAATTTTTCAGCTCCATTATAATCTTATGGGACCACTGTTGTATATATGGTCCTTTGTTGACTGAAATGTCATTATAGGATGCCTGACTGTATTCAGAGACAAACTCATTTACAGATGATATGATCATTCGCCCAGAAATGTCAAGAAAATTAACTAAAATATTGATAGATATTAGAACCAACTCAGAGTTCAGCAAGGTGGTCTAATAAAAGCAAAAAACATAAAAAGCAATAGTTTTACTACACACCTGCAGTGACTAATTAGAAAACGTCATAGGAAAGAGCTCATTCACAAGAGCAATAAAAACTTTATATAATGCCCATGAATACACCTAATAAAGAATGTGAATTACCATATAAGGAAAATTGTAAAATTTAAATGAAGGACATTTAAAAAAGCAGTGAATAAACAGAGACACACCCTACGTTTTTCACTGGGTAGGCTTATTTTGTAAAACTGTTAATTTGATCTAAAATTAATTCAGTAAAATTTCAATCAAAATCTCAACAGAATTTGTAAAAGTGGAAACTGACAAGCTGATTCTAATACTTATCTGGAAAATAAACAAGAAAAGCTAAAGCAATTAAAAAAATAACAATGAGGTAGGCCTTGTCATATATGATATCAAGATATCCACTAAATCTGTAATAAGTAAAAACAGTATGGTATCGGTGTATGAACAGAAAAATATATCAACAGAACTTAAGAGTACAGAAGTAGATCCCAAGTATCTATAAGAATTTAATATGTAATATATGTAGCATTTCAAATTAGTGAAGTAAGAATGGATTAAATAATGATACTGGAATAACTGACTACCTGTTTGGAAAAAAGTTTAAGCTAGATTCCTACCTCACAGTATAAATAAATTCCAGATGTTTTGAAGAGTTAAATAATTTAAAATATAAACAAAAAAACAAAGACAGTCTAAGGAGATACCTGGTCCTCATTACCAATCTAAAGAAACTACCCTTGCCCATCCCAAATGAGGGTCAAAGCGTGGGACAAAGCCATCTCGACAGGGCTTCACACTTCTTCCTGGCCTCTCAGACTTTGGCAGGTGGGGAGCAGAGGAGAGAGAGAGGCTGATAGCTCAACAAGGGTGGTGACATGTTGCCTCTCAGCCACTGACACCCAAGCCTAAGGGATGGAGCCTCAGTCCTTGCCTACACAGTTTAGTTCCATAAACACCCGCTGATCTCTGCCCCAAGCCAACGTGACACTGGGCCCTGGGATCCCAAGAGAAGTCAGCCATAGGCCCTGCTCTCCAGGGAGTGCTCAGCCCAGCAGAACAGCTAAAGAATAGCCAAACTAACAATTAGTGTGTGTCTGGCACTTCACTCTTAGACGTAAGGGTGAAGACGTTCCCCACTTGAGGCCCCAGTGACAGTCATGCCTCAGTCCAAACCCTAGCTTTATCCATTGAAGGAACTTAATCTCTCTGAGACTCAATTTCTCCATCTGCAAAACAGGGTACATACCCCAGAGGATTGACTGTTATGAGGAAGAAATAAAATGATGTAAATAAATT
>NW_012151241.1:1386082-1415002 GCF_000956105.1 Propithecus coquereli | reverse complement strand
TAATCCCGAGCATGGGTGGAAAGAGCTTTTTTTAAGATACAAAACCCTGAAATCATAAGAGAAAATATCTACAGATTTGACTACATAAAAATTAAAAAACTTTTATATGAGATGCAAAGTTAAAAGGCAAGCTATAGGCTAGGTTTTTGCCACATAGTCAGAATATACAGAGATTATAAAAAGAAAAAATACCAATAGAAAAATGGTCAGAAGTATAAACATGCAAAACATACAAGAAAAATGAAAAAGATAAATAAAAATATAAAAATATATTAAACTTCTATAGTAATTAGTGAATTATAAATAGAGAAGTATTTAAGAGCAGGGGCTCTGAGTCAGACTGCCTATATTTGCATCCTGACTGGATAATCTTAGACAAGTTACTTAACCTCTCTGTGCCTCTTATCTGTAATTAAGGATAACACTTGACTCAAAAGATTGTTAAGAAGAGTGAGACAATTTGTATAGTTCTCAAAACAGTGTCTGTCAGAGAGTAAGAACTCAGTAAAAAATTAACTGCTATTTAATGTTCTTATTAACAGGGTTGGTGAAGACACAGGGAAAAACATATATAGCCAGTAAGAGCAAATTGGCAAAGCCTTTTCAGAAAGCAATTTTACTGTATCAATTTTTTTTTTTTTTGAGACAGGGTCTTGCTCTGTCACCTTGCTAGAGTGCAGTTATGTCATCATAGCTCACTGCAACCTCAAACTCCTGGGCTCAAGAGATCCTCCTGCCTCAGTCTCCCAAGTAGCTGGGACTAAACGCACATAGAACCATGTTGGGCTGACTTTTCTATGTTTTGTAAAGATGGGGTCTCGCTCTTGCTCAGGATATTCTCAAACTCCTGACCTCAAGAGATCCTCCTGCTTTGAAAGAGCTAGGATTACAGGTGTGAGCGAGCCCCAGCGCCCCAGACACTTTATCAAATTTTTAACATATACATACCATCAGACCCAGAAATTCCACTGCTAGAAATTTATCTTAAAAAATGTTTACAAAGATATATGCATCAGGACTTTGAGTGCAGCATTCTGAGAGTTCTAGCTTCAGTTCTACCAATAACGAGCTATGTAGTCCTGTACAAATCATTTCACCATTTTAATTCTATAGTTTTAATTTCTCTAGTTCGTTATTCTATAAAATGTGGATGATGACTTGCCCAATCTGCCTCAGAGGAATACTTTAAGGTAGTGGTCTCCAAACCAACATCAGCACCATCATCTAGGAACTTGTTAGAAAATGCAAATTCTCCAGCTACACCCTAGACCTAGAGAATCAGGGGTATGTGGCCAGCAACTGTGTTTTAACAAGCACTCCAGGTGATTCTGATGCAAGCCTAAATTCAGAAATGAGCATACGTGAAATCCCTTGGACAACTAACCACAAAGTGGAACTAAAAGAGCATCAGTACTATTACTAACACAAAAAAATAAAACTGTTTCTACCTTTTGATTTCACAAAAAGGTACATTTTGGATAATCATCTCAATATGCTCCTCTATTGTTGAGGCTGAGCTTTAGAAAGCACTGATGTGTATCTAAGAAGTCAAACTCATATATGAACCAAATAAAGCTCAACGTAACCTCATTAATAAATCAAGCAATGTCTCAAATGTCTAAGTTCCAAGACTTTTGATCAGAGGATTTTATAATGGGAACATTTTTAATGGCAGCCTTTGCCAGCATTTTATCTAACAATCCTTGATCCTTTCCAGAACTTTTTAGGACACAAAAATGGACATATGTCTTGTGTATAACAATAACAAATACCTTGGCCCCTTGCTTAGTGACCAATTCCCAGGGACTGAAATAATGGCTCTATCATAAGCTTTCACATTTTTCAGAAGTTCAGATTTTTGTTCTTGTTTTTTAAAAAGCATGTACAGATTCTTAAAGAGTATAGAACCTTTCATGATCATTTTGTTCAGTCTGATCCAAGACTCTTGAAGTTTGATCAGATGATTGGGTTGCTCATATATAGTAGATTTAACACTTATAGTAACTATTCTTTGTTTCTGCAATGAATTTGAACACTTGTTAATGTCCTTCACTGACAGGTCAAAAATATTAATAATATCATATTTGGTGAGTTTTATACAGTGGCAAGGGGAGATCTTAATCCAATAATACAATGACATAATTACCAATAAAGTACAGTAATACCCTAGCTATTCTATAATTTCACTTATATATAACACAGTTGAAAGTCAAGAAATCAGAAAGAGCTTGTGAAATCACCAAAATAGGTATGCAAAGGCCACACTATAAAGGTCATGAATTTTCCCCATAGGAGGTCCCCTAAGATCTCACTTTGGCTTACTCTTTGACACAATTCTCATTGGTTTCTAAATCCATAGCAAATCTGAGGCAGCAAATGAGAAAGGGCAAAAAGCTCTTACGAAAGGTTCCTCAGCAGCGACAAGAGAACCACTGGCCTAAGAGTACTCATGTGTCAAGGAATCCCCTCTTAAAATACACACTTTGAGTCAGTCTTCACTTAGGACCCTTTAGTGTCCTGAGTCTTTTAGTTGCTCCCACTAGTCATTGCTATTTACATATCTGGTACTACAGGGAAATGCTCACATCAGCTGAGATTTACAGGATCAGATCTTAAAAATAAACATTTCCTTTTAGGAAAGAAATTCTTAACCTTTTTTGCGATCACAGATTATTTTGAGAATCTGATTTAAAAATATGTATTTATCTACCTAACATTTTCACATGATCTCAGGGAATTATAATAATTCATTGACTTTCTGAAGTCAATCCACAGACTTCTAGGTGACCATGGACCCCAAACTAAGAACTTCTACATTAGGTGCCAACAATGGGTACGGTTAAGCTCATAAAGTTTAGTATTTTATTAAGAGTGATCCTCAATGATTTCTTTTTAATAATGATGAGCTGGGCAACATTATAAATGCTGAATAAGCATGACCTCTAAAGCAATACTAATAAATACAGTTTAGAAGAAGTGAATATTATAGCAAGTCTGTTTTAAGAAAAAAAGGTGGCAAAAGACAAAAACCAAAGAGAAATATTCTGAAAATACTTTAAAAATTTATCTACCTTAGTAGCAAAACTCAGAATAGCAAATGTTTTTCTCTAAGTTGAAGATCTTAGCAAAGGTAATTCCTAAGACGGCCAAGGCTCAAAAGTGACCTAGCCACTACTAAGACAAAATATCATTTTTATAGTGGTTAAGAGCACTGGACTAAGAAATGGATCGAGATTCTGAGGACATTTTTGTCACTGACAAGCTATACTGCCTTGAGCAATAATGTCTCTAAGTCTCAGAAATTAGTTCATAGGGCTGCTGTGCTTATTAAACGATATAACATACACTAACATACATTAAGTGGTCAGTAAGTGGCAGTTATTAGTTTTCATTTAACTTTAATTAACTTTTTGTGTAGGCATTTACAGTTCACAAAGTGTTACCAAATATATGATCTCTTATGATCCTAAGGGTTAAAAGCCACTGTATTCCCACTTTACGGTGGAAGAAACTGAAGTCAAATGATTTATCCAAAGACATTAATTAGCAGGAAAAGAAATCTGGACCTGTTTGATTACACCAGAAAGCATGACTCAAAACTCCTTTCCCCCCCAAAAGTTTAGAAGCTCTGCCTTAAAAATTCTAATTTTTTTTTTTTTGAGACAGAGTCTGGCTCTGTTGCTCTGGCTAGAGTGCGGTGGGATCATTATAGCTCACTGTAACCTTGAACTTCTGGGCTCAAGCGATCCTCCTGCCTCAGCCTTCCGAGTAGCTGGGACTACAGGTGTGTGCCACCTCAATGGGCTAATTTTTTCTATTTTTGGTAGAGATGGGGTCTCCCTCTTGCTCAGGCTGGTCTCAAATTCTTGACCTCAAGCTATCCTCCCGCCTCAGCCTCCCAGAGTGCTAGGATTATAGGCATGAGCCATTGTGCCTGGTCTTTTTTATTTTTATGGTTAAATATACATAAGATTTACCATTTTAAGTGTGCAGTTCTATGGTTTTAAGTACTTTCACATTGTTGTGGAACCACGACCATTATCCATCCCCAGAATTTTTTCATCTTCCCCAAATGAAACTTTGTACTCATTAAACACAAATTTACCACTTCTTCCCCTTCAACCCCTAGCAACCACTTTCTGACTCTCTGAATTTGACTACTGTAGGTACCTCATATAAATGAAATCATACAGTATTTGTCCTTTTGTGACTGACTTATTTTACTTAGAAAAATGTCTTCAAGGTTCATCCATGTTGTATCATGTGTCACAATTTCCTTCCTTTTTAAGACCAAATAATAGTCCATTATAATGTATGTACCACATTTGTTCTTCCATTTATCCATCCACCGACACTTGGGTTGCTTCCACCACCTTTTTTGTTTTTAAAGTATTGTTAACACTTTAAAAAGTGAGATTGATTATCCAGAGTCAGATTATTCACCTTCGTTCTCTTTCATTTCACTTGTGCCTCCCTCTTTTTAGAAAGAAAATGCAAGTAAGGTAGTTTATTTAATTGTGTACAGTTTACAGTGCATGGCAGTAAAACCACTTTTTCTTTTTTTCTGTTTTCTATTTTTTAGGAGCTCCACCACCAATCAACACAAAGGAAAAAATCTACAACTGAAATGAGTTTAATTCTATTTTGGAGGATAGGAGGGTAAACCAACAATTAAAATAATAAATTAGGTGTAAGATTACCTATAACACAATTTACATGCTATTCTCTGGACGTTCAATAAGGGATAATTTAAAGTTTCCGTTGTTGGGCATTAAATTAAAAAGCTAACCTGGGAGGGAGGCATTCAGTAGCTTTGCTTAAGTGCTAAGAGAGTAGGGAAACTTTGGCAGGTGATTCTTCTGAAGCTGCTCGGAGAGCGTGCCAATATACGAACACAGACCAAATTGCTATCTAAAGTAACCTTAAACCGCTTCATTGGCCTAAGGATACAATCTGAATAGTAAACAGTTCCTCTGGTTTGAGCTTCATAACTGTTACGTGAGATTAACCACAAGCTTCAGCACACACAATTCTCAGAAACAGCTAAAGTACAATGGAAGAGAAAGACAACTCTAGAAACTTCAAAAATAGTGACGATTTAAAGACTCACTTGAATCTTGCACTTTAGTGAATGAAGGTGTGCATGCAGGCTTGGGGTTGTGAGCAAGTAACAGTACAGGGGGAGGAGGAGGAGAGAGGGTGGGAGGAGGAGGGGGGGGGAAACCCCAGCTAAACTACCGAAATCTTTTTCTGAGGTAACTCCAGACTATATAACCAGCAGGAACGAAGAATGAACTACCTTTCTTTGTGTGAACGGCTTGCAATAGAAACTTACAGTCACACGCAAACATACTTAAGACAAACAAAAACCACCACCACGGGAGGTTGGTCACCAGCAGGACCCACAGGGAGTCCCTCGCGTTTGCGGCCGGTTGTTCTGATCCTACAGACCACCCTACACCCCAGTCTCCCGAATACCAAATGGCTCGGCTGTCATTCGGTCACCACAGACAACTTCTCCAGGCGACCCACTTTCAGATTCCTTCAAAGTTTACCAGCAATTCTCCCAAATGATTCTGTCCACTCCCACCCCCGAAACTTTCTGCCTCCAAGAATCACCCCACACCTCCACACCATCGTCCATCCCTCAGGACGCCCGGAAACCGCCAAGCACTCAGGGTGCGCTTTCACTCTCCCTTGCTTGTTTGCTCCCCAGGATGCTGGGGAAGCGGCTGCTGAAAAGCAAACTTTCAGAGCGTTCGCGGAGGCGGAAGGGCGCACGGCGGACTCACAGCTGGTTGATGGCGTTCTGTGAGATAACCGCGTTGGCGGAGAAGTAAGGGATCATGTCGGGGCCACCCAGGCTGCAGGTGCAGGCGAAGAGCAGCTTCCTTTTGAAGGCCAACGTGCTCAGGGTCGTGGGGCCGGCCCAAAGTGGCGCATCCTGGCCTCTGCCCGATTAGGGCACGAGGCGCTCGCGTTGGGCTCCTGCGGGCGGAGGCGCAGGCTGTGCGGGCACCCGGCGGCAGAGCTGGCCCGCCGGGTCGCGCGGAGGCAGCCGCCGAAGCCCCGGGGCTCCGCTGTGGAGTCCGGGCGGCCAGGCGCCGGCAGCAGCCCGCCCCCACCCACGTCCGGGGCGGGGAGCCTGAGCGGGGTGAGGGAGGGTCCACAGGGCCAGGAGGTGGGTCTGGTCGGCGCCCCGCCCCCGAGCTCGCGACGCCCACGCGGTCCCGAAGCCAGCGTCCGGGGCTGTAGGGCAAGGGGAGGCCCCAAGATGCCGCTGCCCGGGCCAGGGAATGAAGCGAGCCCCGGGTGGGCGGGAAAGGCTCGAATTTCTCTAAGGGGAACGTTTCAACGGAAAAGTCCTGCCTCTTGACCGGCTCTATACATTGTACCTCAAACAAACTCCGTTTTTTGAATGATCTTAAAATTTTTTAAGTACATGTATTCACAAATGCAACAAATACTTATGAATGGCTTCCTATGTGTTGAGGAAATTCAGAGATTAGATTTTTTTTTTAACAGTTGAAGTTATGGTAAAAAAGAAAACTTATTTATACTGTCGGTAACATCTGCTCACCTACTTCGCAAATAAATTTATAGAGGGCTTTCCAGCCGTCCTCCAAACCAAGGATTCACAGCCGTAGCTGCACATGTGAATTACTTTGTGGAGATTTTAAAAAATCCCAATGCCCAGGCTGCACTTTACACCAGTCAAATTGGAATCTCTTCAGGGTGGGATTTAAACGTATTTTTCAAAGCTTCCCGGGTGATTCAAACGTGCAGCCACGGTTAAGAAGGCAGGTTAGAGATTAAATACTCACTTTACAGATGTGGAAGTATTCAGGGTCTAGGCAGATGACCTTGTTTGTAAAATGATGTCACTCAGACAGGAACCTAGGTTTTTATGACTCTTGATCTAGGGCTTTTACCACCAAACGATATTTCCTGATCCTTTTAGAGGCTTAAGCCCTTACCGTGTTCCTTCCAACTCACTGAACAGTGCTTTTCACCTGACTAGGAACCACCTCTTTGTAAAATGAGAACCTCTCTCTCTCTCTGTCCTGCATGCTTCGTGGTGGCTTACAAAAGGGGCTGGCACGATGCAGATAAGTTAGCTCCCTTATCTTTTACCCTTCCAGTCTCATTATGCCAGAGCACATATTTTCAGGTATCAGTATTTTTAGCATTTCTGAATACTTGACTAAAATATATATCAATAAAACTGCTTTAGGAATTCTAGAGTCAGAAATTAATAATTTTTAGAAATCACTTCACTAACCAATTAGAGGAGAAAACCGACTAAAATTAGGAAGAAGTCACTTTAAGACTCAACATGCTAGAATCAAGAAAACAATGTCTTTGTTTTCTATAAATTTACAAGGCTCTTTTCCTATTGGAAAGTTTGATGATTTTCAAAATACTAGTGAAATAGCCGGGCGTGGTGGCTCACGCCTGTAATCCTAGCTCTCTGGGAGGCTGAGGCGGGCGGATTGTTTGAGCTCAGAAGTTCAAGACCAGCCTGAGTAAGAGCGAGACCCCGTCTCTACTAAAAATAGAAAGAAATTAATCGGACAACTAAAAATATATAGAAAAAATTAGCCAGGCATGGTGGCGCATGCCTGTAGTCCCAGCTACTCGGGAGGCTGAGGCAGGAGGATCGCTTGAGCCCAGGAGTTTGAGGTTGCTGTGAGCTAGGGTGATGCCACGGCACTCTAGCCCGGGCAACACAGTGAGACTCTGTCTCAAAAAAAAAAAGCCACAATCACTCGTTTGTTAGTTGATTCTTCCATAAAACTTAAAGCTATTGCCAAGGCACTGAGGGCTTGAAATACTGTAAACTCACGTTGGAAAGAGACATCTTAAGTTTTCTAGAGATCTGGTAATAGGAAGGACCCAGGTGGCGAGTGAAGAGTTAATGGAAGGTCTGGATATTGGAGTTCATCTTATTCATCCATCTCTAGGAAGGAAAATGTTTGAAAGATTTATTCAGGCTGTGTCAGCAGGCACCCAAATGGCAGTGTAAGAAAAAATCTGCTGATACACCCCAAAATAAATTGCTTAAAATATCTGGCAAACTTGCCAGTTTGAAACTTCTTCCAGGCTGTAATTTATTACAGCCTCCTGCTGTGATCAAAAAAAGGCAGCAGGCACTTTAGAATAGCACTGTTAAGGTGAGTCCAGTTCCTTTCATGACACAGCAAAGATGGGATTTTATTGAAGTCAACACTAAATGATGCCATTTAGCAAGGATGATGGCATGGTAATCATCTGTATCTGTCTGAAAAAGAAGTCAGCAGGAAATATATCTTACTCAATTCGCACTTAATATCTCTTGCATTTAAAAACGCTAAAGATTTCATAAATATGTATAGTTATCTTTTATAAATAGGTTCCTATAGTGACGCCCCAGAAGTGCATAGTCCTTTCGTTTCTCCTCAAAAGACCTCTATCAGTGCCTGTTCGGTTAAGGAGACTATGTTAACACCCAACATCCAGGCCTTTTCAAAAGCTTTTCAAAGTTAAATTCTCACTTTGAACTGTAATGTAGGAAATTGGGAAAGTGCTGGAACATGCCTCTTGGTTTTTAAAGAAAAAACTTACACCCTCTTTGCAAACTAGCATAGCTTTAAGAGAATAGTTCTTTCTGCTACTCCCTGTTTTAACAAGTTGAACAAATTCCCTTTCTTTTCAGTCTGCGGAGTGTCAAAATGTCAATCAATTTAGTTTCGGCTCAATTTAATTTTTTACTCTCCACTGTCAGGAAAGAAGGTTCTAGGGAGCAAGCTTTCTGTACCCAAGCACCTAAGAATTAAAAAGAGATTTCAAATTAGATTGAGTAGCATGAAATAAACTAAACTAGTTTTCTACTCTACTTGAAGTTAGAAGGAGCTTTCTCTTAAAAAAAAAAAAAAAAAAACTTTGAACAAAGGCCCTGAAAAAAATTGCTGCATTTCTTTACACTTTTGCTTGAGTTTGAATATTTGAAATGAGTTTTGTCATGTCATTTGCTGACCATTTCAAGATTTGGAAATGTGAATATTTTAAAATGTTGGCTCTTGACAATATTAGCTATGACCAAATTAATTTTTTTGTAGAATATATTAAGAGCATTAAAAAATGCTTACAGTAATAGGTTTCCCTTATATCCATAGGGACTTCCATTACTGTGTATCCATGCATCACTCCATAAGGTATAAACACTGTAAAACAATGAACACTGGAAGGTTTCCATGCTGACCTAACTGTATTCCAGGATACACCTGAAGGTGCACTGAAATGTGAATGATGTAGACATGCTTTTGCTGCTGTGACAAAATTTCAACATGGGCAGATCACTTGAACTGATGCCAAAAGCAGTGGGCTAGAAACCAGAGGACCTAAGTTCTACTTCTAACATGGTCACTTAATAAACTAAGACTTTGGCCAAGTCACTTAACTTCATCTGTAAAATGGGATAATAAAACCCTAAGGAAGTGTCTCAACATCTGTTCTTTTGAGAGTCTGGAATCTTAGAGAAAGGAATGTCCAATCTGGAGATCCTGAGAAATGCATTTAATATACCTAAGATAAACAGTCTCCTCGGTCAAAGCAGTAGAGTCCAACAGTTAAAAACTCTGTCATTGGAATTACTGGGCTTGGGTTTGAATCCTAGTGTCACCACTAACTATGAATTTTGGAGTTACTTAACCTGTAGCTCAGTGTTAGCACTTAATTTATGAAATTACTCTGAGGATTAATTAAATTAACATATGTAAAGCACTTAAAAGAGTGCCTTGAACAAAAATCTATTCTTTGGCTTTAAAGTCTGGCAACTTTATGGTAAGGCCCATTGTGCACCTTAGTTTTATTCACTGAGGAAATGAAAATGTTGCCAGCACATGGGGAGGCCAAGGCAGAAGAATCCCTTGGGGCTGGGAGTTCAAGACCAGCCTAGGCAACATAGCAAGACCCTGTCTCTACAAAAAATTTTTAAAAAATTAGCCAGGCATGATGGTGCCTGTAGTCCCAGCTACTTGGAAGGCTGAGGTAGGAGGATTGCTTGAGCTCAGGAGTTCGAGGTTACAGTGAGCTATGATTGTACCACTATACTCAAGCCTGGGTGATAGCAGAGTGAGACTCTGTCTCAAAAAAAAAAAAAAAAAGAGGAAGAAAATGTAAATCTAAAAATGGCTAATGTGGGCAACATTAAAAAGTCGCAATACCTCTGATACCGTAAATTCAACAGGAGTTCGAGACCAGCCTGAGCAAGATTGAGACCCCATTTCTACTAAATATAGAAAAAATTAGCTGGGTGTGGTGGTGTGTGCCTGTAGTCCCAGCAACTCAGGAGGCTGAGGCAGGAGGATCACTTGAGCCCAGGAGTTTGAGGTTGCTGTGAGTTAGGCTGATGCCCCTGCATTCTAGCCCCGGGGACAGAGTGAGACTCTGTCTCAAAAACCAAACCAAACCAACAAACAGAAAACCCAAATTCTGTCAGCCACTTTGTCCATGGGCAAATCCTAATCCGTCCCATCCTGGTTTCTTTAAACTAGGGATGGTAATGTTTACCTCACAGGCTTGTTAAGATCCTTGGACAACAGTGCTCTGTGAAGAAGACAACACCAAATTTGCATTATTATCATCACCCATAAATTGACCAGATTCTAGTAATAGAAGGCTAGTTGTATTTGTTTTATTTTTCATTTATTACCAATGAATGAAAATTAAAATACGTACAAACTTCCCTAATGTACCACCATTTCATCCAGGAAGTCTTTATTATTATTGTTTGCCAGGTAGTTAATTACATTAACTCACTATTGCAATCTGTAAATAATGTGAGTTCTGCAGTGCTTACTTGATTTTTAAATTTTTTAAGCTTTCAAATAATAGCATTAACTTATATAACTATTTTAAAAATACCTAGTTATATAGGAGCCTTCAATAAAGACCCAAAGACCCAGGGAAAACTGTATTTTTAAATTGATATATATACGTATTTTTTTTTTTTAGGAAAAAACACTTAACCTTTATTAATTTATGCTTCTGAAAATAATAAAATAAATGAACCAAAACAAAAGGTTAGTTAATTTGGGAAGATAAATTCCATTTAGGTGAAAATAAATAGGAGAGATGTGTACATTTAGACAGTCTAAATTCTGTGTTAGGTTAGTCTAAATTCTGTGTTAGGTTAATGGTCATGAACGTACTTGAGAACAAGTGAAAAGTTTCACATCATTTCTAGTCGGAAAACTTCCAACATTTTGTCCAAAATGAACAAGATGTCAAGACAATAAACTAGCAAAATATGCAAAAAAAAAAAACAAAACCCTAGTCTGATGACAGATCACCTATCATCTAGATCAAACCCTAGATGATATTGGAGGGCCTATTTGTATTTTTATGTTTTCTCTAAGGGTTTGATCTAGAGAAATAGTAAATTAATCCCTTGAGTGTCAAAAGAGAGAAAACCAACACTTAAGAGTTATAAAGCAAAAAGCCTGTTACCTGGAGTACCATAACATTCTGTCTCCTGTGAATTTATAAAACACTAGGATAATACTCTCAAAATAATACCTGAATTTTCAAATTTATTGCCCAGACAGCACCAAGAGGTATGTCATTACACTTAGTAAAAGGCACTCTTCATATAATACAATAAACCATACTCTGTAAACAAAGGCTGTTAAAAGCAATCATGTTTTGCAATTACCATGTGGCTAATAGTTTTTTATTTGGAAGGACTATCTGATAACAGTTTTTTGTTTTTTTTTTTTTTTTTGAGACAAAGTCTCACTGTGTTGCCCAGGCTAAGAGTGCCGTGGCGTCAGCCTAGGTCACAGCAACCTCAAACTCCTGGGCTCAAGTGATCCCCCTGCCTCAGCCTCCCGAGTAGCTGGGACTACAGGCATGCGCCACCATGCCCGGCTAATTTTTTCTATATATTTTTAGTTGTCCAATTAATTTTTAGTAGAGACGGGGTCTTGCTCTTGCTCAGGCTGGTTTCGAACTCCTGAGCTCAAACAATCCGCCCGCCTCAGCCTCCCAGAGAGCTAGGATTATAGGCGTGAGCCACCGCGCCCGGCCTGACAACAGTTTTAAACCCTGGATTGAACAATGTCACTGAGCCTTTATAGTCCTTTCTGTGGAACTTTCTACCATAAGAGCAATGGAAAATACTGAAAAGATCTGCAAATCAACTCCATGAGAGGTGATCTCTAAGGCATTCATCCCTCCATGGTCTTAACCACCATATGCTCCTGTAGGAAGAGATGTTGAAATGCTGCTTTCTTTGGGTTACAAAAGCCCCACATTCTATTGTTTAATAAAAATAATAGGCGTTTATAGATCACTTTTCACATCTTTACAAAACATTTAACCATTTAGTCCCCACTCTATCTCTTTAAACATTTTATTTTTTTAGTTTTTTTAAATAATAAAAGTAACATGCTGAATGATTGAATTATTTTTTTCCAAAATTCAGAAAGGTAAAATAAAATTCACCCTTTCATTCCCATCATCCTACTTCCAGAGATGATTACTATTAATATTTCTAAAAATTTTTCTTACATATGTAAACATTGATGTATTGTAGCTGCCCCTAAAGAAGCACACGTGCATACAAACACAGAATTATATATATTAATATTATTCTGCTTCTTGCTTTTTTTCCCTATGTATCATTTTATCTTGGATATTTTTCCATGTTTACATAAATCAATCTCATTCTTTTAAAGGAATGTATAGTATTTTATTGTACAATCATATATAATTTATTGAACAGTCCTTTACTGATGGATATTTAAATTGTTTGCAGTCTTTAATATTATATACAATATTACTATCAACATGCTTTTATCCAATTTTTTTCTGTTTTTTTTTTTTCTGAGACAGGGTCTCCCTCTGTCACCCCAGCTAGAGTGCAGTGGCATCATTATAGCTCACTGCAACTTCAAATTCCTGGGCTCCAGCAATCCTCCTGTCTTAGCCTCCAGAATATCTGGGATTACAGGTATGTACCACCACATCCCGACAATTTTTCTATTTTTAGTAGAGATGTAATCTTGCTCTTGCTCAGGGTGGCCTCGGCCTCCTGGAGTGCTAGGATTACAGGTGTGAGCCATTGCCCAGCTTTTACCCTATTTTTATGCATACATGCTATTTTTACCCAATTTTTATGCATACATGTAAATATATTTGTTGGATGGATACTTAAGAGGTGGAAAATTGGCAGTTAAAGTATTTTAAACACAATAGGATTTGGTAGATATTATCAAATTACCCTCCTAAAGGTTTTAGTTTTTTATTTTCCTGTGGGTTCTTAGTGTCCCCTCCTACTCCATAATCTATTACATTAACTCAACTCAGGGCCCAAGATCCTCTTCTATAAACCATCTTTTACATATTATATTAAAAACTAAAAATCTATATTTTAGAAAAGTAAAACATGCTTATGGAAAGAAACTAGAAAAATTATAAAGAAAAATATTACGAAGAACTATATTATGGATTGTTTCCAAAGAACTACTAAAACTATAATAAGATATATATAATTCTTAAACTACTTTAAAGATAAAATCATTTTGAATTCAGAAGATATTTTAAGATATGTTCAATGCTAATGCTGTAGAACATATTATAGGTGAATGAGCCAAATGTGGCCTAATGTCATCAGTATCCTAGAATGGAGATAGATAAATGGGAAATGATTTTGGGAGTAACAAAGAATAGAGGCTAGAGGAGCTGAGGTCTTGAAAATAAAATAATAACTGGTATTTACTGAGCTGACATTTACTTTGTACCAGGTGCTCTATTTAGAATTTACATGTACAAGGCCAGGCTCGGTGGCTCACGCCTGTAATCCTAGCACTCTGGAAGGCCGAGGTGGGAGGATCGCTTGAGCCCAGGAGTTCAAGACCAGCCTGAGCAAGAGCAAGACCCTGTTTCTACTAAAAATAGAAAAATTAGCTGGTGTAGTGGCACACACCTGTAGTCCCAGTTACTCGGGAGGCTGAGGTAGGAGGATCTCTTGAGCCCAGGAGTTTGAGGTTGCTGTGAGCTAGGCTGATGCCACAGCACTCTACTCATGGCAACAGAGTGAGACTGTCTCAAAAAAAAAAAAAAAAAGAATTTACATGTACTATCTCACTTAATTCTCATAAATAACCCTATGATTATATTATTATCTCTATGAGGCTCAGAGAGGTTAAATAATTTGCCTAAGCTTATGCAGCAGTATTTCAAACCCAGTTATTCTGGCTCCATAACCTGCTTTTTTTTGAGACAGGGTCTCACTCTGTCACCCAGGCTGGAATGCAGTAGCATAGCTGGGACTACAGGGACATGCCACCATGCCTGCCTAATTTTTTTGTTTTTTTTTAGAGATGGGGTCTTGTTATTGCCTAGGCTGGTTTCAAACTCCTGGCCTCAAGGAATCCTCCTGCCTCAGCCTCCCAAAGTGCTAGGATTATAGGCGTTAGCCCCTGTGACTAGCCCCAGAACCTGCTTTCTTAACCAGTATTCTACACTGTCTCTATGATGATGGAGGTTCATTACAGAACAGGTTAAATCTGAAAAGGTCTACTGCCAACAGGAAGAACTCTTGGGAACGTTAAATACCTACCTGACTGCACCTGGTGTTTTCTCCTCTACTTAATCCTACCTATGCCTAAGCAGGTTCTGACAATAGGGACCCAATCTAGTACTAAAGGTAGCAGTAAGATGATCTTTTGGCTGCTGTATACCATCTTCTTGCTACCAGATCTGTTAGAACTCTGTATTTCAAACTTATGTTCATCATAAGACATTTTTCATGGCACTTCTATCTAAAGGTCTTTTTGTTTCTGTAGTTTTTACACAACATTCTACATTAGTAGTCCCCAACCTTTTTGGCACCGGGAACCAGTTTTATGGAAGACAATATTTCCATGGACTGGGAGGCGGGGCATGGGGGCATGGTTTCAGGATGATTCAAACACATTACATTTATTGTGCAGTCAAATCTCTGTGCTAATGATAATCTGTATTTGCAGCCACTCCCCAGTACTAGCATCACCACCTCAGATCATCAGGTATTAGAGATTCTCACATGGAGCACGCAACCTAGATCCCTCAAGTTTGCAGTTTACAGTTTACAGTAGGGTTCATACCCCTATGAGAATCTAATGCCGTGCCAATCTGACAGGAGGCAGAACTTACGCAGTGATGTGAGCAATGGAGAGCAGCCGTAAATACAGATGAAGGTTTGCTCGCTCACCCACTACTCAACTTCTGTTGTGCAGCCCTGTTCCTCACAGGTCATGGAACAGTACCGGTCTGTAACCCAGGGATTGGGGACCGCAGTTCTACATGAAGGAGGCATTTAATGTATTTGCCACCATCATCATCATCTTATTTAATGTTTAAAATAAACCTACTTTGTTGCAATTAAAGAAAAAGATGAACCAGACTAACATCTATACTTGATAAGAAGCCTAGATCCTAAGCTCAGATGTGTCCAATTTATGCTATATATTGTTGACAGATTAAATTCAGTTTGACTACTCTTGAATACCTATAGCCTACACCTATAATCCCAGCTACTCGGGAGGCTGAGGCAGGGGAATCACTTGAGCCCAGGAGTTTGAAGTTGCAGTGAGCTATGATGACACCACTGCACTCTAGCCTGGCTAACAGAGTGAGACCCTGTCTCAAACATAAAATAAAATAAAAATAAATAAATAAATAATAAAATGAAATATAAAAAAAATTCCTTAAGGAATTAATACATTAATGACAGGGATTCTTTTTCCCTGGGAGCTCACTCCCTCACACCTGGTATAGGGAGTGGCCCCTAAGACTCCTTTTCATCCCTTCATCTCTCTTCTGCTGCCATTCGTTCTTTGGATAGATGCCTCCTTCATACAGAGAATTCAGTAGAAGGCCTGGAACACAACCCAGTAGGTAAGGGTTTTATTTTTATTTTCAAGCCTGCCCTAGACTTTCAGGAGCCAAAAGTTCAAATCACAGCAGGATTGATTCAGCCCTTTCACAAGCAATTTAGTACTATGCAGTTTGTTTAGAAAGGTCAAGTTTCCAGGCCCTGGCAGAGCAACATCATTATCTAAGCCTTCATGTATCAGCTTTCCCTGGCCATATTTCCCTTTCCATGTCTTTCTTCTCTGAAATCAGGTGAACATGCAAAATCACACACTTACACAATTATATGCTTTTCAACGATCATGTCAAATATGTTCAAAGAATTTAAGTACAATATTGGAAGTTGTTTTTTCTCTCTGGGTTAGTCAAAACCAAGAACTACGCAAAAGTTATACTCAATCCTTAGTAGAAAAGGGGTACTTTGTGTCATTCTTCAGCTAGTACATCAACTAAGATAAGGTTTTTTTTTTTTCCCAAATTCTATTCAGTCCATCTTAGCTGGAAGGCCAACTGGACAATGAATCTTAAGTGAAGTGAAAAATACTTTGCGAGGAGAAGAAGACTAAGTAGCAAATCTTTCTTTCTTCTTTTTTTTTTTTTGGAGACAGGGTCTCACTCTGTCACCAGGCTGGAATGCAGTGGCGTGATCTTAGCTCACTGTAACCTCCATCTGGGCTTATACCTTCCACCACAGCCTCTGAAATAGCTAGAACTACAGCTGTGCGCCACCACGCCTAATTTTTAAATTTTCTGTAGGGACGGGATCTCACTATGTTGTCAGTCTGGTTTCAAATTCCTAGCCTAAAGCAATCCTCCTGCCTTGGCCTCCCAAAGCACTGGGATGCCCAGCCCATTTTCTTTAAATTTTTAATTGTGAAGTATTTTAAACATACAGCAAAGAACAGAGAATAACAAACAGCCAATACTCAATAGATAGCACTATCATGTTCTAACATTTTATTCTTCAGATTTTAAGAAATAAAAACATTACAACTGAAGTCCCCTATGAAGTTTTCTAAGAGCCCTTTGCCCCCTTCTCTATACAAGTAACTATGCTCCTGAATTTGGTCTTTACCATTCCATTTATGTTTTTTATATTATGCATATGGTAATCTTTCTCTAATGTAAAATTAATTCAGAAAATTATAGCCTATAAGATATTAAAAGTAATTTTTTAAAATTTCTTAAGGTTGATATATAAAATACATATAGAAGGGCAAGCAAAACTTTTTTCCTGCTTAAAAACTTCTAGTTCAGGGATGGATACATGGGTAGATATGTGATAAACTCAAGATAGCAAAATGTTAATTATAGATCCGGGGTATATGTATTTCGGTGTTTACTGTACAATTCTTTTAAGTTGTCTGCATGTATTTAAATTTTTTATAATAAAATGTTGAAAAAACAAAACAAAAACCTCTAGTTCATAATTTGTCTAAAAATCTCAGTGAGGAGGGATATTAGCTGGTTGCAGATACTTAAGAACCTAGTATACTAACAGAAAACAATAATTAAGCTTGATAGTGTAATTACTATTTAAACACTTGCCTTATATTATTTAACAAATAAAAAGAGAAAAGATCAGTTCCTTTAAGATTTATCTTCACATAGTTGCTTCATCAGTCACTTATTTCAGCTTTGACTTTACCAGCCTTTTCTGGAGAGTTTATGAAATAATTTGTTTATACTGTAATCCCCGCCTTCTTATTGATGATTTAAGTCCAAAGCTGGACAATTGTTTGTGGTTGATGGACATCCCTAATAAAAAGAGTCTAATAACTAGAAGAGAAATGCTTTTAAAAGTTTAAAAACATTTTTTATAATTCCCCTCACAAACTTCTTAATTAACTTATTATCTCAGTAAAATGTTCTGCTACAAGCAGACCATGACAAGAACTAGACCAGAAACATTCACTATAGATAAAATCCCACTGTGATATATAACATTTATGCAGTACTACTTTGCCTATAATTTGAGGTATTTTCATATTTGTATATTATTTATGCTTAACAAGTATGCTAAATTGTTTTTAATGAAGAGGAAACTGAGAGTGAAAGAATTTATGTACTTGTCCAAGGTCATGCAACTCATACAAATGTAGGTAGTTCTCCTGACATCAATATCAGTGCTCTTCCTACATAACTGAGGACAATGGACCTATACATCTTTTTACTTTAGTGACATTTTAAAATGACTACATAACCAGGAATTACATTATTTATTATTTGTTTGTAAAATACTTTACCTTAAGTGGTCTAATTTAATAGTAAGTACTCTTTAGAGTTGGTATTTTCACAATTTTATAGGTAAAGTAAAAAATTCAGAGGAACCCAAGCTTGAATATTGTTTCAATTGTAGCATACTGGCTTTCAAAAGGAAGGTCTTCAAGGAAAAGGATTGTGCTGGGTTAAAAATAGCAATTCCATTTTGTAAAATGAGAGATATTACTGCCTCAACACAGTTCTTAACAAAATTTTTAAAGAAAAATATTTACTTGTTAAATTTAAAATAACTATGTCCAAGCTGATTTTTAAAAATGGAACAAATAGGGAGACATGATGAAACAATTGGTTAAAAATAAAGTCCTCAGTGAAATTTACTGATTACTGAAAACCACTTATAGTCCTTTTCACATCAGACAAAATAAATTTTGGGCTTTGAGTGAGAACCCGGTAACAGATTTAGCTAACACTGAATGAATTACAATTAAATAGTTATATTCTTCTTATATTATTATTAGGGATAATTTATTCTAGATATTACTAGAACAGAGGTGGATGATTAAACAGTTAATTAAATTGTGGCAGAAACATACCTCTCAGCCCAGTGTGGTGGCTCACGCCTGTAATCCTAGTACTCTGGGAGGCTGAGGCAGGAGGATGGCTTGAGCTCAGGAATTGGAGACCAGCCTGAGCAACAGCAAGACCCATCTCTACTAAAAATAGAAAAATTAGCCAGGCACAGTGGTGCATGCCTGTAGTCCCAGCTACTCGGGAGGCTGAGACAGGAGGATCGCTTGAGCCTAGGAGTTTGAGGTTGCAGTGAGCTATGATGACACCACTGCACTTCTAGTCTAGATAACAGAGCAAGACTCTTGTCTCCCAAAAAAAAAAAAAAAAAAAAACCAAACCTCTCTCACCCTCCATTCTGAAACTCTTCATAGTTGAATGTAATCCAAAGTAGCACCTAAGTATACATTTAAAACTTACTTCTTTTAAGAAGAAATCCTATCACTAAGAAACTAACAAAAAAACAAAAAGCACAAAAATACCTATATTTGGGCTGCTTAAAAACATCTTACTTTGTACTTTGCCAGGCACAGTGGCTCACACCTGTAATCCCAGCACTTTGGGAGGCCAAGGCAGGAGGATTGCTTGAGGCCAGGAGTTCGAGATCACCCTGGGCAACATAGCAAGAACCCATCTCTATAAAAAAAAAATAAAAATATTAGCTGCGCACAGTGGTGAGCACCTGTAGTCCCAGCTACTTGGAAGGCTAAGGCAGGAGGATCGCTTGAGCCCAGGAGTTCAAGGCTATAGTGAGCTATGATCATGGCCACTGTACTCCAGCCTGAGGGACAGAGTGAGATCCTGTCTCAGACAAAAAAAAAAAAATTAGAGCATCAGTAAACTAGGATAATCCCAGTCTAATCTAAAATCCAGGTTCTTATTCAATACTTACAAAAAGCACTCAATAAGTTTACAGGGTGAGTAAGTAAAAACTCTCCATGGGGGGTCATTTGAGATAGGCTTTAAAGGATGAATGGAATGTTACCAGAAAGAAAAGGGATAGAAAAGGCATTCCTGAAGAAGGTAGGAAAGGCTTTAAGAGTCAGGAGGATACTGAGTTTGAATCTGGGTTCTATGTTCTTTGACTTGGACAAGTCACTAATCTCCGAGTCTCAGCCTCATCTGTAAAATGGGCAATAATAATAATTCTTTGGGACTGTTAAAAGGATTAAATAAGATAATGATTATAAAGTATTAATTTGGTGCTTGAGGGCATATATATGTTCATTTTGAGGTTTTGAAGAGGATGGGAAAAGTTTGAGATAAAAACATGCATGTATATTTCAAGTAACCCCTTCTGCCCTTAATGATTCTATAAATACACAACTAAAGTCTTTTATAAAGTTATTAACATAAACCCTGCCACTAAAATAAACTCTATACTATATTATGCAAGCTTTTAAAATTTGATTAGGTTTTGTCAAATGGTAGAGAATGCCCAGATGATAAAATCTATAGTATCACCACAAAATAAAAGGATCAGTCTGTCCAAATCTATCTTAAACCCGATATTTACTGTTCCTACTTAGATATTTATTTAAGAAGTTATTTTTATTAATTTAAAATGATTTGTCTGCACTAATTCCTTATTTCAGTCTGTAACCTTTTCCCTATTTGTTTTTTCATCAGTGAGAGGTTCAGGAGGTAGAAGTGACAGGGTTGGTGATTGACTTAAGGTGGAAGGAAGAATCTGGAATGAATACAGTTTCTAGCTTAAACTACTAAGTAAATGGTGGAGTCATCAATAGGGAGAAAAAACTTTGGAAAAGAAATAAATTCAATCAATACAACAGAGTACAGGACATACAAGAGATTATAAGCAGCTAAAAATAAGGGTTTAAAGCTCAAAAAGAGATTTGAGGTAGATCTATAGATTTGAGAATTCCTGGCACATGGGCATGAAGAACAGATGAGGTCACCTAGGCACAATATATAGAGCAGGGACTGGAAAATATGAGTACCTTTGGAAGTGTAAGCAAAATTAAGTTGTATGCACACGTTTTTCTGAGGAAAAGGTCTAGAGAGTTTTATTTGTTTTTTTTGTTTGTTTGTTTTACTGGAAATCCCCTTATCTTCTAAAGCAGCAGTCCCCACTTTTTTGGCACTAGGGACCGGCTCCCTGGAAGATAGTCCTTCTATGGACCTGGGTGGGGAGTAGTCCTGGGGTGACCCAAGCACACCACATTCATTATACAGTCAAACCTCTCTGCAATGACAATCTGCATTTGCAGCCACTCCCCGCCCCAGCACCAGCGCCCCAGCTCCACCCCAGATCATCAGGAACCAAACTCTCACAAGGAGCACACAACCTAGATCCCTAACCTAGATCCTTCGCATGCACAGTCCACACTAGGGTTCCTCCTCCTGTGAGAGTCCAGTGCAGCTATTGATCTGACAGGAGGTGGAGCCCACGCGGTGATGCCAGCGACCGGAGCTGCCGAAAACATGGATGAAGCCTCGCTCCTGGCTCACCTGCCCTGCGCCCGCCCTCAACAGGCCACTGGACCACCACGGATCCGTGGCCCCCGGGGTTGGGGACAGCAGTTCTACAGGGTTTACCTCTATACTATAAAGTAAAAGGGAGGCAAGGATGATTCCCTGGGAAAAAGTAACTTTTAAGGGACCGACAGGGAAGAACTGCTGGTGAAACCAATTGAAAGGCTATGGGCAGAGGATATAAGGAAAATTGGCAAAGAAAAATGATAAGAAAGCCAAAGGAGGTGAAAACTATGGAGAAGAATGGTCAATAGTGTCACTTAAGATGGGGACCAAAAAGTATTCACAGGTGATATTAACAAGAGCAGCAGTTTGAGAGATGAAGGTGGCGAAAGTCAAATTTCACGGATTGAGGAGTGAATGGGAATTTAAAAAGGAGGCAGTAAATACAGACTGTCCTTTTAAGAATTCAAAATAAAATTGCAGTTTGAGGTGAAAGCAAAGTTATGAAATGGTATTTTAAAATTATACTTTAACTTTTTTTTAGTCTGATAAAGACCTGACCACATTTATAAGATGAGGGAAATAAGCCACTAGAGACAGGTAGAATATATATTTAACTCAATGATAAAGTAGCACATTGTCACATGATCAATCTTGATCGGCAAGCATTTTTGACTTAAAGGAAGCAATACTTAAACATTATAAACTCCAGGAAACAGGAATATTTTCCTAAAGGTATACATGCCAATAAGACCATTAGAATATTTTGCAGGTTCAAAAGTTTCCAAAATGTGTTCACACACTTGAACCAGAAACATCCATATAAAGTTGTCTCATCAGCTATTTTCCAGAAATTGCTGGAGTGACAGAAAAATGTAATTGTGTGTGTGTTTTAAATGATAATTTAATCTCTCATTCTTGACACATTCTTAAAAAATAAAGAGGCCTGTATAGGCTCATTTTCTGGGTTTTTTTTGGGGGGGTGGTCTGGGGGAACCTCAGAGGAGATGTACAATCACAAGTTAAGTGTGTTAAAATAATGGCTAAACCACTCCCTTTGCAATTTCAAACAACTTTATATGATTATTGCCATGCTGCTAAGAAATCCTGACCTCTTGGATTCTATGCCAGTTCTCAAACTCCCACAAGACATTGCTACATGCATGATACTTGACACTTATGAGTTTAGCACACCCCAAAATAAAATACAGTATGCAACAAACAAACAAAACCCTTAGGGGAAAAAGGAGAATCCAGTTAATGAACTTGACCAGGTGGAATTTGGCACTGTAAAAATTGAGCTCCTGCATATTGTTACCTTATCACAGTTAAGGTACTTGGAACTTTGGAACTTTACATGTAACTTCTAGCCAACAGGGTTTTTTGTTGTTTGTTGTTGTTGTTTTAAGCAATGGGGTCTTGCTTTGTCGCCTGGGCTGGAGTATAGTAGGGCAATCATAGATCACTGCAGCCTCCAACTCCTGGGCTCAAGCAATCCTTCTGCCTTAGCCTCCCGAGTAGCTGGGACTACAGGAATGAGCCACCTTGCCTAGTTTAACAGGTTATTTTTTAAAAAACAATAACCACTCCTTCTTTTCAATATCAGATAAAATCTCCAACTTAAAAATATCATACATGAACCGATTAGCATAAAATTTTTATATGTAACTATTTGCAATCTGTCCAAATATACCTTTCCTATTTTCTACATGGCCTGTATTTTCATGTTCCAGAGGATGTCAATTATAAATATTTTATATGGCTAAAGATGCAGCAGCAAAATGAGTGAGTGAGAGAGAGAGTAAGAGTAAGAGAGAGCGAGCGAGAGAGAGAGAGAGTGTGTGTGTGTGTGTGTGTGTGTGTGTGTGTGTGTGTGTGTGTGTGTGTAATGTATACATGCTATGGATTATCCTTTAATAAAGAGCTTGAAGTTTGGTTGCCTTAAAATTAAGAGTTATTTGGTATTCCATAGAACTCACGTATCAACTTATCTAAGACAATCACCCTTTAACTCAGTTGAGTATTAAAAGTGATTTCATTGATTACAAGTTCCAGCTCTTAAGAAGAGGGATAGTTAAACAAAACAAAACAGAAAAATATTGTGCTGCCAGGTGTATTTTAACTTATCTGAAAAGGGCTTTTTTTTTTTTTTAAATGAAGAATTAGCCAAGGGATTTTGAAGGCACCCAGGCTGGAGTAGAGTGGCACGATCAACTTATCTAAGACAATCACCCTTTAACTCAGTTGAGTATTAAAAGTGATTTCATTGATTACAAGTTCCAGCTCTTAAGAAGAGGGATAGTTAAACAAAACAAAACAGAAAAATATTGTGCTGCCAGGTGTATTTTAACTTATTTTTTTTTTTTTAAATGAAGAACTAGGCAGGTGATTTTGAAGGTTTTTGAAATATGTACTGTGAGGATTTATTTATTATGGACATAAATTTTGATCCTAGTTTTAGAAGATCTCAGTTTATAATTATGAAAAGGAATAATAGTAATAAGAGCTATTAGTTGTTGAGTACTTATTATTATGATAGGTACTTCACCTTTACATTTCAAATCCTCGTGAAAAACTGTAAAATATTCTTGTTCCTATTATACAGTTGAGGAAATGGGCTCAAAGAGACTAAATATCTTTTCCTGAAGCCTAAAAATGGATGAAAAGTATGGTTCTTTATTCATTCCCTCTACAGAAAGTTACCGAGTGTCTCCTATGTACCACAATTTAAGGATACAATCATGAACAAGACAGAGATTGTCTATGCCCTCACACAGTTGTAAGTGACAAGAACAAACAAGAAATGTGTGGTGATAGTGTTAGAAATGCTGTGAAAGGGAAGCAGAGAGTTCTTTTAGAGCAGGAGGTGAGAACTTTTCCATGAAGAGTAAGGATTGTTATAAGCAAAGGTGGCTTATAACTAGTTATGCACTTTAAACAATTTCTAAATTTCCTCCTTTTGTCTGGTATTTCATCAGAACAGCTGTTTTAGGGCTGGGTTAGGTAATCAATAACAGGTCCTTTCTTCTTTCTCCAGATGACTTTGGTTTGGGGAAATTTCCAGTGAACAATTAACACTGGAACAGTCTGTCAGTTATGTTTATTAATATATTCCTTCTGCCCCAGGATGGTGGAATAGAAGTGACTCAGAGAAGTACATGAGTCTTTGCATAATAAATATTCATTGAATGAAAGAATCAAGACAATCAGTACCTTTAAACAAGGTTTTCCAAATGGCATCTATGACCTTAGGTAATTTCCCAGGTTGAATTAGATTTGACCTACTGACCCAGAGATAGGAAGCTTCCATTTCTAATTCCATACTAGATCTGTACTAAATACTTTATTGGTATCTGAAGTCTGACAATTTCTCTTCTTGTTTTTCTTCAGTAACTGATCTTATGCTATATGATGTAAGCGGTGTCACTCATAGCACAAATTTATAGGAGTTTGGTTGTGAGTTTATGAAATTAAAATGGAAAAGAATTTAGACAAATAATAGTGAAAGTACCATCACACTACATCATTACCTTGATATTTGGTGCTTAATATTTCTATTCTTTTTTTTTTGAGACAGAGTCTCGCTTTGTTGCCCTGGCTAGAGTGAGTGCCGTGGCGTCATCCTAGCTCACAGCAACCTCAAACTCGTGGGCTCAAGCAATCCTTCTGCCTCAGCCTCCCGAGTAGCTGGGACTACAGGCATGCGCCACCATGCCTGGCTAATTTTTACTAATTTTTTTAGTAGACACGGAGTCTCACTCTTGCTCAGGCTGGTCTCGAACTCCTGACCTTAAGCGATCCACCAGCCTCGGCCTCCCAGAGTGCTAGGATTACAGGCGTGAGCCACCGCGCCCGGCCGCTTAATATTTCTTAAAGCTTTTCAATAAACTATTTTATTTCACAACAGCCCTATAGGATAGATGGGTAGATGTTATCCACATTTTACAAATGCCAAAATTGAGGCTTAGCATAATATGAGGCGAAACAGAATCAAAACCGGGTCTTCCTACTCTTAGTTAATTGCTCTTTCCCTTTTTTTTTTAAACATTCCCTTTTAATTTTAATTTAATTTTATTTATTTAGAGACAGAGTCTTACTCTGTCGCCTGGCTACAGTGCAGTGGCATCATCATAGCTCGCTGCAACCTCAAACTCCTGGGCTCAAGTAATGTTCCTGCCTCAGACTCCCGAGTAGCTGGGACTACTGGCATGTGCCATCAGGGCTGGCTAATTTTTTCTATTTTTGCTAGAGATGGGGTCTCATTCTTGCTCAGGCTGGTCTTGAACTCCTGACCTCAAGCTATCCTCCTGCCTTGGCCTCCCAGAGTGTTAGGATCACAAGTGTGAGCCACCACATTCAGCCCGGCCTGGATCTTGATGGTGTGGACAGACACTGGTACAAGAAGTTGCAGCCCACAGAGCTGAAGAAGTGGGTCTGGATTGCCACGTAGGTGCCCTGGAGGTACGGGTGGGCTATGAGTGAAGTGATGGTGGTGGCTGTGGCTTCAGCTGCCTCTTATAGTCCACTGCCAATGCCTTTTTAAAAGGATTAACTTAAAAAAGAATATTTGCATAGCACTTTGCAATTACTGAAAGGCTTTTTAATTCAAAAAGTACAGAAACCCCATTTTAGATTGTGGCTAAAATGAAAAACTCGTTATTATCAGCTTTTTAATCATTAAATATTATAATAATAACTTACAGCATCTATCTAGTTCTTCTTTTTTGTTGGGGGGATGAGGGTCTCACTATGTTACCCAGTCTAGTCTCAAGCGATCCTCCTGCCTCAGCCTCTTTGAGTAGCTTGGACTATGGGCACAAGCCACCGCACCCTCTATTTAGTTCCTACAGGAGATGCCTCTTTGGTTTTAATAGTTAACACATACATACTTTTTCTTTTTGAGAGGAGGTCTGGCTGTGTCGTCAGGCTGGAGTGCAGTGGCACCATCATAGCTCACTGCAACCTCGAACTCCTGATCCTCTCGCCTCAGCTTCCTGAGTAGCTAGGACCACAGGCATGCACCACTGTGCCTGGCCCACATCCACACTTACTGATTATTGAGAATTATTTATTTTGCTGGAGGAAAATTATACATTTTTAACCACTAAGACCTTCCTGTTTAAAGATTCATACTTTACCTATAAAGTATTACTTAGGGACAACCTAGTAAGATAATCTATAGTACACTGAAATAATGAAAAAGCACAGTTCCCTGGCACCTACATCCATTCTACAAAGTGTAAGGATGGAAAGAGAATCTTCCAAGCACCAGTCTTTGTCTACAGAATATTTAAATTTCATTAACAATAGTTCTTTCTACAAGCAGCTATTGGTTTTTTTTAAAACTTGATCTGTAGAGTCTTTAAGACAGAGGCTACTGTTGCCACATCCTTCCCTGCCTTCCATCTGTCCAGCTTGCCAGGAGTGAGGGGACAGCAGGTAGGAATAGTATCCTTTCAACTATTCCTCAAGCGTTTTTAACTGCCAGCTCTTTTCCCTCCTCCTGAAAGGAACTCTTTCCTCTTCTGATAGGATTGTACTATTGCCTTTCCTCATTCCTCCTGCCTCCACCAGAAAAAAAATAAATACTGGCCTGGCATAGTGGCTCACGCCTGTAATCCCAGCACTTTGGAAGGCCAAGGCAGGAGGATCACTTGAGGCCAGGAGTTTGAGACCAGCCTGGGCAACACAGCAAGGAGACCTGGTCTCTACAAAAAAATTAAAAATTAGCTGGGTGTGGTGGTGTGCTCCTGCACTACAGCCTGGTTGACAGGGTGAGATCCTGTCTCTGGGGGAAAAAAAGAATTGAAGGGAGGGGAAATTTACTTTACTTTTGTTTCTTTGTTTTTTTTTATACCATGAAGAATAACATTTGGCGGAAAAAAGTAAAATTATTTACCTAGCTTTTAAAGATATATCTAATTTAATGCGGCTTTGATAATCAGATTTGCTTTTCAAACTATATTTAAGAAGTATGCCTTTCACAGCCACCAGAGGCAGAACATTCCAGATAAATATAAAGAATAACTGTGAATACATTCTTCAGACATAAAGAACCCTTCCTTTAAACGAAAATTCTTACTGCTGTCAGGTGGCTAGGAAAAGAGGCTTTAAAGGTGTGCACTTACCATCCCAGAGGGCATACTGTGTACAGCAACAGAACTCAAGATGAGAGGACAGCTCACTCCACCCCCTGGTGGCCACACCCAAACATTTATTAATATAAACAGCAGCTAGTTCTCTACTCTGGACAGGAAGAGTAACTGGCATGGTAGGAGGCACAGAGTCAGGCTGCAGAAAGGCCAATACCCAAAGATGAACAGCTTCAATGTGATCAGTTAGAGCCAATTTTTAATACATGGAAAGCTCTATACTTTTATTAAAAAAACTATATCTTTCTACATATATATATATTACAAGTGCAATAAATATTCGGCTTCTCCCTGAAATGTTAACATCATCACTCTGTTTCTTAAAACAGAAAAGTGAAGTGATGGAGCATCTCACTACCAAATGGCTCAGAAAAAAAAGTTCCCTGTACTGTATTTGTAACTTCTCTGTAAATATGAGATTGTTTCAAATTTTTTTTAAAAAGGTAAAAAGATGAGGATTAAATTATCAGCTCATATTTATCATGGATCTTCCTTTTTCCCATGCTGTCTCTTTTATAATTTAAGTACAATACTAATATTCTCTAGGTTAACATATTCTTTAACTATAACATATACTGAGGTAGAAGTACAAGTGTTCTGCCTCAGAACACAGCTGAAAGGTGGGCAATGTAGTAAATTTATGTATGTATGTATGTACTTATTTAGTTGAGACAGAGTCTTGCTCTGTTATCTAGGCTGGAATGCTGTGGTGTTGGCCTAGTTCACAGCAACCTCAAACTCCTGGGCTCAATCAATCCTCCTGTCTTAGCCTCTCGAGTAGCTGGGACATGGTTGGGACTACAGGCATGCACCACCATGCCTGGCTAATTTCTGTTTTTAGTAGAGATGGGGTCTTGCTCTTGCTTAGGCTGGTCTCAAACTCCTGGCCTCAAGCAATTCTCCTGCCTTGGCCTCCCAGAGTTCTAGGATTACAGGCATGAGTCACCATGTCAGGCCTTAACTATATTATTTCTAGTAAATATGTCAACATATTCTTCTATTCTCATTTATTTATTCAATAAGCATTTACTGAGTGCCAACTACATGCTACCTGCTATGAATTCCAAGATAAACGACACAGTTCCTGTCCTCATGCTGCTCTCATTTGCCTGAATTACTTCAAGAGCTTCCTGGATAGTTTTCCTGCCTCCGCTCATACTATAAAACATCCCCAGACTCTTTTTCTGGCAGTCATGTCATTCTTCTACACCCAGATATATTAAATCAAAACTCTTCTGCTTTTAAGATATAGATAATTACCATCTTACTGTCCCTAAAACACATCAGCATTTACTTCCAGATTTCTAAGGCTATCCTGCCATTCTCCCCACCCTCCTATGTTTGGAATGCTATTATTTTTTTCTTCCGTCCTCATATCTAAATCCCATTGATTCATTAAGACCCAGCTCTTCCAAGAGGTTTTCTGAGACTTCTCTGGCCCACATTGCTCTCTCTTTCTCCCCTCTGCTGAAAATTTTGTTTTGTTGGTATGTTTGAAACACCTTGGGGGGAGAAAAACAAGTTTTCAAAGGTGAAGAATTTTTTTCATCATATGAAGAGTAATTTTTTTATGTCCATGAGAGACAAAAGAGAAACTAGGTTTAAAAGCAGGAGAGGGTTTTGCCTGAACATGAAAAAT
>NW_012151241.1:1373009-1375122 GCF_000956105.1 Propithecus coquereli | reverse complement strand
GAAATTACAACAGACTAGCAAATTTTGATTTTTTTAAATGGGTGCTACTAGGCTTTTCTTCATTTCTTATTTCTACAAGTTATCTTTTTCTTGTAAATGAAGAAACCCGCAAAACCCCTCTGCTGGTCAAATTAACAAATTATTGTTAACAACTTCAAAAACAGATCTTTATGGTTCTTAATGACTTCACAATTCAGTGCTCTGAATAAGAGAACAGATTTTTCTTTCCTCATCATTATGTAATTTTTTGGAATAGCAATTATTCCAGTAGATGCCAAGTGAAAGCTTGAAATTAACCCAGAGATCTTTGAATTTGACCTTTCAGTTGAACAAGACTGAACAAGAATTAGAGAAAAACAATAACTACAGAAATGCTATAAGATATAATGAACAAACATACCTTCTGGGCTGTGATCGGCATTCCTCTTCCCCACTGTCTGCCTCCTATATAGACAGAAAATGAAAAAAAAAAAATTTAAAACCTGAGGTCTCATGTCACAATATCACCAATGCAACTTTACTAAGCTTTACATGTGGGAATATCTCATTCATGTTGTGCACTTGAACTAAATTCTCTTCACAAAAAATGACTTCAACCAACCCAGGAGGTTGATACCAATAGAACTTATTCCTGGAGATAACTTCAACAATAGTCTACAAACAAATTTCATTGACAACAAAGTGATATTCATTAAAAGAATTTACTCTGAAAACAAACTAAACATGTTGTTACTGTTATGCTACTTCCACTTCAAAATGAGTGGGCATTCTGACAAAGAAATTTCATCAAGATGACCTATTATTGATTCTCATCCCCAAAGAACCACCTAAACAATGAGCACCACTTAACAGACTGCTCATGATCAAATCACCATCACCATCAACATAATGGCTACCACTTATTGAGTACTTAAAGTGTGCCAGGCACTGTGCTCAATATTCCTTATAAACTCAGAACATTCAAGGTACCATATTTTTTTACTGATTCTAATATAATAACACAGGATAAATCAATGTGATTTTAAAAAAAAGCAGTGAATCATAGTTCAATTGCAATATTTATTTTTTCTTAGTAGCATATAAAATAATAGTTTTATAACTTATGGCAAATATTCATGAGTAAAATATTCAAATGAATATCTTACAGATCAAGAAACCAAAATTCACAAAAGGGAAATAAATTGTCCAAAGAAAATCATGTAGTGAAGCTAGAATTAAAACCAATAAAATACTGGCTCCCAACTTTGTTTTTTTTCTTTAAGGTAAAATTTATATACAATGAAATGCATTAAACGTAAGTGTACCATCCAATTCTGCTATCAAAAACTAGAACATTTCCATTACCTCAGAAATTTTTCTCATGCCCCTTTCTAGTCATTACATAGCACCACCCATCCCCAGAGGCAACCTTGTTCTGATTTTTTTCCAACAAAAATTAGTACATAGGGTATGATTCTATTTGCGATTCCACTGTTCATTAAATGGGATCATATAGTATGTAGTCTCTTACGTGATGCTGTTTTCACTCAGCATATTTTTGATTTTCATCCGTGTTGTTGCATTACACAATATTACACAATAGCTCATTCCTTTTTATTGCTGAGGATCCCATCATATGAACATATTACAGTTTGTTTATTCACTCTCCTATTGATGGATACATCTGGGATGTTTGAGTTTTTGTCTATCACGAATAAAGCTATTATATGAACTTTCTTTAGTGGGTTTTTTGGTGGACATACATTGTTTCTCTTGGGTCGCAGGGTAGATGTATAGTTTTCTAGGAAATTGCCAGGCCTTTTTCCAATGTGTTTGCAACACTTTCAACCTCTTCAACAATGTATGAGAACTCCAAGTAAAGTCTAATTGACAAATTTTTTCTTCTATGGTTATTGTTTTCTGGGTTCTCAGAAACCCTTGCCTACCCTCTAGTCTATCACGTTTTCTTATAAAGGCTTTATGGTTTTATATATAAGGTCTACAATGATCCATCTTGAATTAATATTTGTAAAAAAGAGAAAGATCAGACACTGACAACCTAATAAATAGAATCAAGGACTTGGAAAAGGAAGAGCTAACCAATCCCAATCCAAATAGAAGAAAAGAAATAACT
>NW_012151241.1:1370961-1372959 GCF_000956105.1 Propithecus coquereli | reverse complement strand
GATCCTCCTGGTTCAGCCTCCCAAAGTGCTGGGATTACAGGTGTGAGTCACTGCACCCAGCCACAACTTTGGAACTGGGTAAAGGGTAAATACCAGAAGAGTTTTGAGGTGCATACTAGAAAAAACTAAGAATGCCATGAAGGGATGGCTAAAGGCAATTTTGGTGAGGACTCTGAAAGGATAGAGGAGAGCTAGAGAGAATGCTTCCATCTTCCTAGAGAATACATAAATAATCATGAACAGAATATTATAGAAATATGGATGGAAAAGCCCATTCTGGTGAGGTCTCAAACAGAAATAAGAAACATGTTAGTGGACAATGGAGAAAAGACGACTTTTGTTATAAAGTAGCAAAGAACTTGGGTGAACTGTATTTGTGTGCTAGGTTTTACAGAGGGTAGAATTTGTAAGTGATGGAATTGGACATTAAGCTAAGGAGATTTCTAAGCAAAGTGTTGAAGAAATGTTTTGGTTCCTTCTGGCTGCTTATAATAAAACGCAAGAAGAAAGACATGAAGAAGGAATTGTTAAAAAGGAACCAGAATTTAAAGATTTGGAAAATTCTCAGCCTGTGTATATTGCAAAAAATGAGACATCGTGTTTGGAAGAGAACACCAACGGTGTGGCTAATTGACCGTTTGATAAGGATTGTTAGTTTGGGTGTGAACCACAAACTTAAACAGCCATTTCGACAGAAGCCAGGAGAAAGACAGGATTATGCAAGCAGAAACACTGCCAGCTGAAACTAAAGGAAACAGAAAAAATGGGATGGAATGAAGGAAGGCTGTGAACATGCATTATCTTTTAAGAAAAGGGAAGAAGGACCTCCGAAGGTGATTCAGAGATCATCAGGGCCGCTACTCCCACCACAGTCCCAGAATGCATGGGTGAGGGCTGGGAGCAAGGCTGCCTTCACTTCAGTTTCACAGGATGGGACCCCCACCCAGCAGAGCTGTGTGGACAGGGCCTTAGCAGAGAGCCAGGTGGATGGTACTCCACTGAGTAGAAGAGGCAGGGCCACCCCGTGGAGCAGTGGAAGTGATGCCGCCACCCTAGTGGATATGAAGGGCAGAGCATCAGACCAAAGAGGATTATTCTGAAGTCTTAGGATCTAATGGAATTTGCCTTGCTAAGTTTTAGACTTATTTGGGATCCAACACTCCTACCACCCTCCTTCTGATTTCTCCTTTTTGGAATGAGAATGTCTATCCTATGCCTACCCCATCATTGTATTTTTAGAAGGACATAACATCTGGCTTTATAGGTTCATGGCTAGACAGGAATTTTGGCTGAGGATGAATAATACCTGGTCTCACCCATATCTGATTTAGATGATATTTAGATGAGACTTTGGACTTTAGAATTGATGCTGGAATATGTTAAGATTTTTGGGGATGTTGGGATGGAATGCATGTATTTTGCATGTGAGAAGGACAGGCATTTAGGGGGCCCAGGGGCAAAATTCTGTGGACTTAATGTTTATGCCCCCCCCAATTCATATTTAAACCCTAACTCCCAATATGATGATGTGATAGTATTTGGAGATGGGACCTTTGGGATATAATTAGAGTTACAAGAGGTCATAAGGGTGGTACCCCCATTATGGAATTAGTGTCCTGGTAAGAAAAGGAAGAGATCAGAGCACATTCTCTGTCTCTCCACCATGTGAGGACAGAGAAGGCAGCTGTCTGCAAGCCAGGAAGTAGGCCCTCCCCAGGAACTGAATATGCCAGCACCTTGATCTTAGATTTTCCAGCCTCTAGAACTGTGAGAAATAAGTGTTTGTTTTATAAGCCACCTCATCTAGGTATTTTATTATAGCAGCCTGAGCTGACTATGATTGTATTTTTGTTACTGAATTGTAGAAGTTTCTTTACATATTTTGGATATTAACCTCTTACCAGTTGTATGATTTGCAAACATTTTCTTCCATTCCATAGATTGCCTTTTCACTCTGTTGATTATGTTTTTTGATACACAGAGGTTTAAAATTTTGAT
>NW_012151241.1:1368622-1370911 GCF_000956105.1 Propithecus coquereli | reverse complement strand
GGAGGCTGTGGGTGGAGGATCACCTGAGCCCAGGAGTTTAAGACCAGCTTAGGCAACATAGTGAGACTTCATCTCAGAAAAAAAAGGTATCTCAAGATTGCAAACATTTATTTCAGTAGAATATTTCCTTTGTTCATTTTTGATTATTTATTATCTTATAATTTTATTAGGTTGACCCATATGAGACAACTGTTTATAGGTCAAAATGGTTGAATATTGGCATTTTATATGATTTAGTTTTACAGTTATCCTCCTGGCTGTTCCTCAGTCAGCAAAGTGGGTCATCACACAAGAAGGAAAGCTGAGTTCATAAATACTCAAAAGAAATACTGGCATTGAATTTTATCCATTTATTTTTCAGCAAATAATATACAACCTGATTTTTTGTAATCAGGTTATGTTTCTATGCCTACCCTCTGAGAAAGACAAAATATTGCCAGAATTTAAATATCACAAAAAAAGGCTAATGTCACATGAATATATTGTTTCTTTTTTTCTTTTCTTTTTTTTTTGAGACATAGTCTCGCTTACTTCCTTGCCCAGGCTAGAGTGCTGTAGAGTCAGCTTAGCTCACAGCAACCTCAAACTCCTGGGCTTAAGTGATCCTCCTGCCTCAGCCTCCTGAGTAGCTAGGACTACAGACACATGCCACTGAGCCCGGCTAATTTTCTCTATTTTTAGTAGAGATGGGGTCTTGTTCTTGCTCAGGCTGGTCTCGAACTCCTGACCTAAAGTGATCATCCTGTCTTGGCCTCTCAGAGTGCTAGGATTACAGGCGTGAGCCACCGTGCCTGGTCCGTTGTTTCTTAATTGTGGCAAAATATACGTAAACATAAAATTTTCCATCTTAACCATTTATAAGTGTACAGTTCAGTAGCATTAAGTATGTTCACATTGTTGTACAACCATCACCATTATCCATTTCCAGAACTTTTTTCATCTTCCAAAGCTGAAATTCTGTACCTATCAAACAATAACTTTCCACTCCCACCCCCATTAACCATTATTCTACTTTTTGTCTCTATGAATTTGATTACTCTAGGTATCTCATGTAAGTGAAATCGTACAGTATTTGTCTTTCTGTGATTGGCTTATTTCACTTAGCATAATGTCCTCAGATTCACCCATATCGTAACATATCAGAATTTTCTTCCATTTTAAAGGCTGAATAATATTCCATTGAATGTATATACCACATTTTGTTTATCCATTCATCTGTCAATGGATACTTGAGTTGTTTCCACCTTTTGGCTATTGTGAATAAAGTTGCTGTGAACAGGGATGTGCAAATTTCTTGAGATCCTGTTTTGAATTCTTTTGGGTATATAGCCATAAGTAAAATTACTAGATCATGTAATAATTCTATTTTTAATTTTTTGAGGAACTGCTATACTATTTTCCATAGCAGCTGTACCATTTTACATTCCCACCAACAGTGCACAAGGGTTCCGATTTCTCCATATCCTTGAAATGCTTATCTTTTGTTTTTTTTGGTAGCAGCCATCCTAATGGGTATAAGGTGGTATCTCATTGTGGTTTTGATTTGCATTTCCCTAATGATTAGTGATGTTGAGTATCTTTTCATGTGCTTATTGGCCTTTGTATATCTTCTTCGGAAAAATGTCTATTCAAGTTCTTTGTCTATTTTTTAATTGGTTGTATTATGGTTAATTTTGTGTGTCAACTTGACTGGGCCACAGGGTGACCAGATATTTAGTTAAACATCATTCTGGGTGTATCTGTGAGGGTGTTTCTGGATTAGATTAACCTTTAAATCAGTAGACTGAATAAAGCAGATTGCATTCCCTGATGTAGGTGGGCTTCATTTAATCCACTGAAGGCCAGAATGGGACAAAAGACTGAGTAACGGAGAATTTGCTCTCTCTGCCTATCAAATGGGCACACTGGTCTTCTACTTGTGGACTCAGATTTGGACTGGAACTCACATCATTGGCTCTCCTGGTTCTTAGGTCTTCATACTTGGATTGGAACTATACCATCAGATCCCCTGAGTCTCCAGCCTACAGATCTTGGGAATCTCAGCCTCCATAATCATGTAAGCCACTTCCTTATAATAAATCTCTCTCTCTCTTTCTCTCTCTCTCTAAATACACACACACACAGTTTCTCTGGAGAACTCTAATGTAGAGTTTGGTACTGAGAAGTGGAGTGCTGCTGCAACAAATATCTAAAAATGTGGAAGATATATATATATATATTTTTTTAAGAGACAGGGTCTTGCTCTGTTACCTAGGCTGGAGACAATGGTACAATCATAGCTCATTGCAG
>NW_012151241.1:1338170-1352357 GCF_000956105.1 Propithecus coquereli | reverse complement strand
AAAAAAAATATTTGTATAAAGTGTGAGGTAGGGATAGAGGTTCACTTTTTCCCATATGAATATCCAGTTTTCAAATACCATTTGTTGAGAAGACTTTCTTTTCCCCGTTGCATTATTTTGCTTGTTTGTAAAAAATCAAATGACAGTCTAAGTGAGGATCACTTCTGGGCTCTCTATTCTGTTTCATTAATCTATTTGTCAGTCCATACCATCTTGATTACAGCAAGTTTTGAAGGAAATATAAATCTTCTAACTTCATTTTTCTTTTTCAAGATTGTTTTACCTCTAGGAAGATTTTTTTTGTCTTGAAGTGTATTTTATCTGATATTAATATAGCCATTCCAGATTTATGCTTACTGTTTGCAAAGTATTTTTTTAACCTCTTTATATTTTAAAGAATGTCTCTTATATACAGCATATAGCTGGATTTTACTTTATGGCATATAGCTATAGTTCATTCCTTTTTATTGGAGTAAAGGATTCCATTATATGAATATATCAAAGTTTAGCCATTCTACTTAGATAGACTGGATTGTTTCCAATTTCTGGTGACATAAACAATGCTGTTATCAACATTTTTGTACACATCTTTTGGTATACATGCAAAAGAGTGTCAATAATATATATATGAGTGAAATTCAGAGTCTTAGAGTAAATAAAGGTTAAACTTTATAAGATAGTACCAAATTATTTTCCATAGTGGCTGTGCTGATTTATATTCCCACAAGAAAGTAGCAAGAGTTTAGTTGATCTAAATTCTAGTCAACACTTAGAATCCTCATATGTCTTCAATTTTTGCCAATCTAGTATTTTATCTCATTATGGTCTTAATTTGCTTTGCCTTGAGATTAACTAATGAGGTTAGACGCCCTTTCATATGTTTATGGGCTATTACTAGTTTCATACCCTTCCCCTCATTTCTAAAATGAGCACACCAAGAGACGGATAATTCAAATTATTTTCAGCTTTTTGGTGGATTCTTCTACTTGTGAGAATTGTAATAAGAGTATGTGGAGAATTAAAAAGCAAAAAACATTCTGATGCTTTCTCACAGGGCACCAATAGTCAAAACCAGTTATGTCTTCAGGGGTGAACTATTGAGCACCAGTATGAGCTAGGTACTTTATATGTTTTTTCATTTAATGTGCATCACAAGCTATGGGACTTGCTCAAGGTCACAAAGCCAATAAATGGGGGAATCAGGATTTGGACTCAGGTCTATCTTTCCGCTATAACCAGCTGCTTCTAAACTGAGAATCTGACTTTGATACCGACAACCCAAAATAAGTGACTGATGCAAAGATCTCAATCAATGGAGGTTTATTAAGCCAAAGTTTGAGGAGGCACCTGGGAAAAACACAAACCACAGGTGCATCTATGATTGTTTTTCTGAAGTGGGATTTGGGAACTCAGTTTTTAAAGGGGATAGGGCATACAGAAAGAAAAAAAGAGGAGAGAGGTGGGCAGTGAGACAAATAACTACATTCTTGTGAAGCCCAGGAAATCTATATTTTACATAAGATACGGCAAATGTTAGAACAGCAAAAGGGAGTGAAGGAAACATCAATCATGTAGATGTCCCTGGGTAGGTGGAAGAATGTCTGATCCTATCTTATCTCTGTTCTGCACCTGAGAAGATAAACTTGTAATCAACATTATTAGTGTGGAACAGATTTTAGTTTTAGGAGCTAGACTTAGCTGGCAGGCCCAAAGTTACAATTTGCATATCCTTGCTTATGGGAGGCCAGCAAGGAATTTCCTTATGAATGATCTGTGGGAGCAATCCTTGTAGATACCTGAGGGCTTTTTCCTTTCCATGGGGATTTGGCTAATGCATAATGTTAGCAACAACTATTCATCTGGAAGGGGGTATTGTATGACTCAGCCTCCAGGCTTGACCTTCCTTTTGGCATAAGGTGTTGGGGGGTGAGGAGGGTAGTCCTGAGATTTTTATTTTCCTTTACAATATCTATATCCCAAGAAGGGGGATGGAAAGGAACCAAAGAAGAAAGACTATCTTTTTTCATGGCTTATAATAAAATTATATCCTTGGCAACTTTCCTCTATGACTTCTACATTTTAAAGTAGTACCGAGAAGTGGAAAATTCCTTTGGCACACAAAAATCAGAGAATCGTTTTTAACACAAGATCCCCAAATAATTTTTTCTGTTTTCTTAATGTTTCAATAGACAGGCAAATGAATGATTTGCTTCCCCTTCTGTTTTAGAAAAAGAAACTTAAAAAAAAAAACAAAACCCTTAGTATATCAGGCACAGTAGGTCTTAGCATAAAATGGATTTAAAAGGAATAAAGAAAATGTTCAATTATGTTAATTTCATTAGCATTCACTGCCAAACATTGCAAAGATACAACATTGCTTGTTCAATAAGAGTAACTATCATGTAACGCAGTTATCTCGGACAGTGGCATTCAAATGGTAGCAGAAGATAGAATGTTTTACCATTATATTTTAACAAGTGCAAACACCAGATATGACCACCTACTTTGTCAAGTAACTTCACACATTGCTACTAAAAAATGCCAAAGAGCCAATCAACCTGTTCAGAATGTTAGAAATTACCAGGAGAAAAGTATAGGGATAGCTCTTAGTCTCTTAATCAGTAGAATAATGTGTTATATAAGGAGGAGATCTAATTAATTGACTAAATACATGTTTGTTGGCTTTTTTAATAGTCTGATTTCCAGAACCCTATAGTTACATGGCTTTTATTTAAAAAGTATAATTACTTCTTCATGATCTTAAGAAAAATGTGACCCAGAAACAATATGGTATGAGACCCTAGATGTGCATTTAATTTTAGGGTATTCAGGAACTATTACTTGAAAGATTAATGCATTCTTATTAATCTGCTTAGTACCTGAGCAAAAAAGTAGGTCACTAAGTAAAAGATGTTTGAGAAAAAAATGTAAGCACTCAAATGATATTTGCTGACTAGTAGTACGGGGGGAAAGAAGTGTTGCCAGTCTTGAAAAACATTGGGCTAGATAGAGTGTTAAGCAATACTTTCCTAAATCTTATCATTCAAGATTCTTTACACTTTCCATTTGCTCCAATACAAGTGGACTCATTTATCATTCTCCAAAGGTACCTACTGACTTCCTTTGTCCATGCTGTTGTATCAACCTAGAAAGCCCTTCTCCTATATTCTTTCCCACCCTTCAAAACTGGTTTCAAATGTTAAGTTCATTGCATTTCTTTTATTACCTGACTGATGCTGTCTCCCTCCAAACCTGACAGTTACTGTGCATCATCCTTGTGGCACTTATCCAGTTCTGTTTCTGGGTTACAGTTGGGTACTTGTTTTATCTCCCGTCATTAGACTGTAATCTCCTTAAGGACAGGAACTATGTCTTATTTCCTTTTTCATCTCTGTGTTTAGCACAATGCCCTATAACATTTGATAAAATGTCAAATGAATGCATGATCAGAACAGCTAACTAATGCCGTGTGAACACTGGGAGCTAACCCCAGCTGTGCATTTTCAGCTAGTGAGGACTCCATGCCAGTTACATTTTAGCCTTAGCAAGTTAAAAGAATGATTTTTGTTGCTCAGGAGGTGGCCTGTGTCTAAGATCTGGAATTAATATCTTAGGCTTTCCCTTTGGTTAAGCAGGCAGAATCATTCATTTGCTCTCAATTATATATTCATTCATTCATTCAACATTCATTGACTACCTATTATGTTTTAGGTACTAGGCACCAGGAATTAAAAGTAAGCAGAACTGTCTTTATCCTTGGATAGTTCACATTGCAGTGGGGGAGACAGTTACATAAAACATAAATGATATATGTCAGTTAGGGTATAGCAGAGGGATGTACAAAATGCTATAGAAGCAATAAAGGAGGAAATGATTAACTGTGGAGCTGGGAATTGCTTCACACAAGTTAATTTTTGGACTGGGCTTGAACTAGTGGGCTTTTGTCAGATGGAAAATAAGGGTATTTCAGTCTGAAAGGCTGGCAAAAGGAACAGAAAAAGGCAAAGGAATGAAAAGGATTCTGATAAGTCTGGGCAACAATGAGCAGCTGTGGATTGCTGGAGCAAAGGTATAGGTATTGGGGGTTAAGGCTATCAAGTAATATTGCAGTTGTGAGTCTATAATGGTAGGAATTCCAAGATAACAGTCCTATGATCAGAAAAGATGGTTGTGAATTATCCATTAACTAAATATCAGATTATCCATCAGTCATCTCAGCCCTTAGAAATAAACTAATTGTGGGAGGTATCTGTCAGAAGAAAAAGGAATCTAGTAGTCTTTCTAAGAGGGGGTGGGTATAAGCCTTGAAACCAGAAGAGATAATGACATAGTTCTGGCTTTTGAAAAAAAGCAGATGTAAGACACACAGGCTTGAGTAGGAAGTAAGGGCACCATGCCTTCCACTTGCCTATTTGTAAGAGAAGGCTTAGATTATCTCCTAGAAACAAAGAAGATGGGAATATCACCAGCTGTTTGGGTTATCCATTGCTTTATAACAAATTACTGCTTCATTATATTTCATGATTTTGTGGGTCAGAAATTCAAGCAGTGCTTAGCTAGGTGATTCTTCAGTTCTAAATGGTATTGCTAGAGGTCACTCAATACTACTCAGGTGGTATTTAGCCAGCAGATGGATTGGTATGGAGGGTCCAAGAAGATTCACTCACATGTCTGATATCTTAGCCTATATGGTTGTAAGGCAGGGCTCAACTGGAAATGTCAACTGGAGTGCCTAAATGTGATCTCTAATATATCTTGGGCCTCCTCAAAGCATGGTGTCCTCAGGGTTGGTCTTGCATAATGGCTCAGGTCTCCAAAAGGGCTAGTCCTCCTAAATGCTAGGCTCAGACGTAGCATAGTGTCATTTCTGCCATAATTTATTGGTATACACATAAAGGCCGACCCAAATTCTAGAGGAGAGGAATTAGATTCCATCTCTTAATGCGAAAAGTAGCAAAGAATTTTCAGCCATCTTCAATCAACCCTACCAATCCTGGTGAATAGCTAATTGAATATGTAGGCAAAATGAACAGGACAGAAAAAAGGTAGTTAATGATCATAAATGAAGTAGAGCTTCCAAAGGCTAGGGCCATGAAGCTATCCAAGAGAGTAGAGGAACGGACTCTCAGGTCAGTGCAAGGTACACTGAAGGCTATAGGGATAATGGAGGCTGAGGACAAGAAAGGACCTGCAAGTGCAGCAGTACAGACACAAAGCATGGTCCAGGACCAGAGTGAATAACCTGGGCCTCAGACTGCCTGAGAAGCTGGTTTGGAAGAGGCTTGGAACCCATCACATCAGCAGTTCCAATATACTATGACTTTGTTTTAAAGTCTAATTTACATCAAGATGTATAGTATTGACTATGATAAGAAATCAAAACACAAATTCAACTTAATCATGTTTTAGAGAGATACAGCATGCATTAAAGTAAATAGAAGGAAACCAAAGTATTCTGCAATACTTACAATTGAAATCAAAGTCACACCATGCTCTGATTATGACAGGGTTTAAGGAACCCTAAATAAACAAACTTTCCTGCTTGTAATTTCAAGAAACAGAAAACCTGTGAGACACCCACTATTTCTCAAGCATTTATTACAAACTCCTTTAAAATACAAATATGTATGAATTACAGTTGGGATGGTCAATGAGCTACTTCCTCAGTGATGAGAAAGCAAGCTGATTAGAATTTTGCTAAAATAGCTTTGATTCTAAAGAACAAAAAGTCTTTAGTTAACAGCTCATTTAAAAGGCATCATAGTCTAGTCAATGCCCTAAAGAAAACCTGAGCTTTGGGTATGGAGCTGTCACTGGATGTCTTTTGTCTAGAATCCTTATTCCACTTAAAAAATTATTTATGAAGTTACATACAGACCATGAGAAAAAAATTATTTAATGTATGCAATTTAACTCACCTACCTGTGATAATTTCAGAGTTGTTATACTGTCTTTTCTATCACCAGAGATCCGATTTCTTGGTTTTAAAAGGCAACAAGTCGTATTATGTTCTAAACTTGTCACATCTGACAGGTATGCAATATGAAAACTTAACAAGTTACTGGTTCTTACCTCTAGCTCCCTTTCAGAACATTTTTAGCAACAAAAAAGCTCCAGGCCTCATGCCTATAGGTTTTTATTCTTTAGCTCTGAGGTGGGACCAAAGGTGTGCTGGAGCTGGACAGACTATTAGATTTAACAGTCGGTAAGATTTTTAGGAATCTTACAAGACCCACATTGGTAGCTTAAAATTAGCCATGGTGGAAGTGTTTATCAGTGACATCAGCAAATGCTACAAATTAGTCCTTGCCCAGAGAACAAATTTTAAACATTTACCAGCACACCACAAGTTGTGGGGTCCAGGAATCTATACATTTAAAAAGCTTGGTAAATAACTATTAATAATAAGCAGTTAATATTAAAAACCATTGTCTAAGATTTCAAAAAGCAACATCAAAAAGCTGAGAGTACACATAGCCTCTACCTTCTCAAGATAATTGTGTTATGTATCAAGAAGATCAGTGTGATCATGGAAACTCAGCTCTCCAAAAAGATCTAATTATTTCCCTTTTTAGACTGTAAGCTCTGTAGGGCAGGACTACGTTTACATAGTGCCAGGCTTACAGAAGATGCTCAATAGATGTTAGATGAATTAACAAATACGGTCCAAGGTATCATAACCAGTAAATGGCAAAACTAGAAATAAACTTTAGGCTAATTTCACCATCTCATACACATCATCTCCATAAAATTATTAGTCATATACTTGGTTTGTCAATCCAAGATGAGTACTGCGGAGAACATGCAGCAGCCATCAAAAGATAGTAAGAAGACTCTGCCTCTGTGCCATTCTCTGGTTCTCTAGAACCAGAAAAGTCCAGAAAAGTTTCGTCATGATTATTATCTCATTTGAACTACCCTGGGATGAATGCCATATAGATATGATTAGAGCCTTATTTTTTTTTTAGCTGATGAAACGCCTTATGGAAGAGGTAATTTGCTCAAGGTAACCTAAGAGTAAACAGCAGAGTCAGGATTCTGTCTGGTAAGGTCGAATACACATTCTGCCACAACAAGTTGCTCCTCTCGCATTAAAGGAATGCTCCAGGTGCACTGATGGGGGCCTGATCCTAAGACTCTGTCTTTGAGTTATCTCCTGTCCAGACTCTGCTCCCTTCTACTCAAGTGAAATTCTAGTTCCCACTCTCTGCAGATCCCACATTTGGTCCATTTAGCTCATTGTAGCCTGAAGCCTCAATATGGACATATGGTCTTATGTTCAGCCAGGACATAGTGATACGGCCGTACTAATTATCAAAATATTGAAATATTTCTATACCGATCTTAAATAGTGGCTGCCTAGAGCCCTTCTGAATGCTTCGTGATCCAGTAACAACCAGGTTAATGCCTGGCACGGCAGAAGGCTTCCAGGTCTTGCTCCCACCTTTTCCCATTGGTTGATGGCTGTGCCATACTAGTTGTTAAATATTTTGAATATCTCCTCCTCTACCTATAGTCATAACCTTTTCTGTTCTCTAAACTTCGGTTTAAAATTCTTAACTCTGATCTTAGCTTCACTCTAGTGATAGTGCCTATATACTCCTTTTGCCTGTATCATCTATTTTCTTGTTTTTCTGTCCTACTAGCTATAACCCAATTACTTAACCTGGCTTCTGGTTTTAGCACCAGTCCTGTGCTACACATGATTTCCATGCCTCCTGCAAGAAATTTAAACAATTAAAGGCACTGATAACATCTGAGGGAGACTAAATAAAGTCTGTCTATTGTGTTTCTTTTAGCATTAAACATTCTAATTGTTTATGGATATAAAGAATTAGATTAGGACTAACCAAGTCTACAAACTGAAACATTATCTAGAAATAAGTACAAAGAACACATACAGAAGAGTAATGAAGAAACATTGGTTACTTATCAAATGTTCCTAAACTAACACATGATTTTATCAAACTTTCTAAAATTATTTTCAAACTAGGGGGTAGAGAAATACAGTTAATGGCTCTGACCAAAAAGAAATCAGAATATTTAAGATGTAGGTACACTGCTAAGACAGTTTTCATTAGGAGAAACAAATTGCTACTATGTTAATATTCATATTTAAATGTAGACAATTAGCTTTTCAGTCATCCATAGGGGAAAAGATAGAGTCAGGATACTGGATATCTTTGAATGGCAAATAATCAACATATTCACTGAGAGATGTTAGAGTCCATAAGGGACACAGAAAAGTATGAGACAGTACCATACTCAAGGAGTTCATCTGTCTGAAGAAGTAAGGTTGTTATATTTGAAATGTTGATCAAAAAAATACAGTGTAGATGTATGGCACAGGAAGTACATGTCACAGGAATTCAGAAGAGAGCTATTACTGTGGGTACAGTGTTTACAGGAATAAGTGGGCTTTGAGTCCAGTCTTGAAGAGGCACAGAGACTGACAGGACATTTGAGACAAGAGCAAGAGGAAACAACAACAGAAACACATTTGACACCTTGAAGTGGCAGTGAGCTAACTAGATGAGTTGAAACCCAGGGCTTCCCATGAGGTAATCTGCAAAGATAAATTGCAAGGGACAGGGAAGGTATTTATCAGCATCTGATTCTATGCAGTAGCCAGGGAAGGTATTTATCAGCATCTTATAAAATGGAATAAAATTATAAATATGTTGTTTTGGTGGCAATAAAAAATTCTTTAAGGAAGCAGGCTAAAATTTGGAAAGTCAATCAAGAAAAATTAGATACTTTTTCCTAAAGCCAGAAGACACTGGTTAATTTAACCACGTATGGCCACAAGAGGGCAGACAAGTCAAAGCTCACTGTGGCTGAGCTGGAGAAAGCAGTGCATCCACAGAAAATGCTAAGAGAAAACATTATCTGTTGTTTAAAGACCATTTGCAGTGCCTTTAAACTTGGACAGAGCCTTTGGCTAGCAGACCAGCCTTTCACAGAATATCTTTCTGTGATATAAAATGCTTCTTAATTGCACAATGGACCAGTGGAAAAATTATGCTTTGGGAATCTGGCTCAGCTGACAGGCACATGTGCTAATAATACATGGCAGGCATACCTGGAATGCCAACAACAGCACTCATCACTGGCTACCTTACTTCAATTTTCCCCACCCATCTCAGACACATCCTAACCACTGCCCAAGCCAACGCCTAACTATGTGTATAATATCTGAACCATGATTTTAACTTAGGTTCTCCTTTTCCTTTTGGTCAACTGGGGAAGTTGTTGGTCTTAAGGACTCATGTCAAAGTCAGAGGTAAGGCCACCAGACAGAGGTTCTGATATGTGCATCTGTCTCAGCAGGCTGAAGTTGGTGGGAGTCTTCAGTTCTCACTAACTAGGACACAACATGAATGTTAACACCTAAATAAAAGGGTTGAGAATTTCATCAAACTTTTGACAGGCTATGGCTGGATTTTCCAAAGTACCATAAACTCTTTTTCTGCTTTGATCTCTTGCCAAATGTCTGTCATTAAAGATGCACGGGCAATCTTATTTAATAGGTTGACATTCTGCCATCAGCTAGAAGTAGTTTTCCTCTACTCCTGACCAATGCTAGTATCACAAGCATTTTCTTTCTCCTATATCTTGGAAAAGGACACCATTTAGTTTCAGATATTAGGTACTTCAACTGCAGGTCAATTTGCTATCCTGAAATTCTTGTTGTATCTCCAACGAACCACACTATCTTGTCTTAGACTTTGCTATACTGTTCCCTCTATCTAGAACACTTCACTTCCCCTCTTGCTTGCCTACTTCTATAATACTTACCTTTTAATAGCGGTCTCCAATATTTTTGGCACCAGGGACTGGTTTCATGGAAGACCATTTTTCCACGGATGGCAGGGGCGGTGGGGGAAGGGGGAAGGGGGAAGGCAGAGCTTAGGCAGTGATGCCAGAGATGGGGAATAGCTGTAAATACAGATGAAGTTTTGCTTGCTTCCTTTGCTCACCTCCCGCTGTGCAGCCCGATTCCTAACAGGCATCAGACTGGGGGGTTGGGGACTGAGTTTTATTAGACTGTAGCTTAGGTGTCCCATTCTCCAGAGGCCTTCCTTTACGCCTCTAAAACTGGGTTCCATGCTCTTTCCAAGTGTAATCACAGTAGCTCCCTATACAGAATTGTGGTGTAGCAATTCTTACAGTGCCTGTTTACTTGGGCTCCACATTATAAGCTTGAAGGCAGGAGCTGTGTCTTAATCATGGCTGTATACTCAGCATCCAGTGATGCTTAATAAATATTTGTTGACCGAATAACTAAAGTAAAAGAAAGGTCAGGTATTGTAGGACAGATTCTTCAACAAAGGTGCCCCATCTTCTAAAATGCTGTAGATTTAGTCTTCAAACATTATTTACTATACATGATTTAAAATACAAAAAGGTAGTAATTCCTCACACAAGAATATTCATAGCCAAAGCCATCCCATATTTCATATTGGCAATCATTTTAGAGATTTGCACAACATAATTCTGATAGAAACACAGATGAAGGGGGCAATGTTGTCAATAATGGTCATAAATTAGTGAACTAAATTATCATCATCTTCTTTTAGAAATAGGTTCTATTCATTTTATTTTAGTCATATTTAGCAATCTTTTTCTTTATATTAATAGCTTCTACTTTTACTTGCATATTTAAATAAGTTTCCTGAAAAATAGCTCATTAAATTCATCTATAATTTATTATGATATATGGTTTAAGATAGAGCTATCTAACTTTATTTTTTCCCCAAAAAGTTAATCAGCTATTGCAATACTATCTGGTTATTGACCCATTTCCCCCCACTGACTTGAAATTCTACCTTAATTATACAGTAAATATTTTCATGTACTTAGGTCTATTTCTGGACTATCTGGGCAATGTCTGCTATGTTGATCTGTTTCTTTCTTGTACTAGCACTATGCTATTACTGGCTTATAATAGTTTCCAATATCTGACTTTGAAAATCTCATCTTCTAAATTTTAGAAGTGAGTGCCCAATTTCGCCCACTTATTCTTCCAAATGAACTTCAGAATGATTATTACGTTTCCCCCACTCTAAAAATCCCTTTAGAATTTTGACTGAATTTAACAGGTATAGTGGCTCATACCTGTTAATCCCAGTACTTTGGGAACCTGAGGTGGGAGAAGTGTTTGAGGCCAGGAGTTCAAGTTTGAGAATTCTGACTGAATTGCATTAAATTTTGGAACTTGGGGAAAAATTCCATCTTTTCAATACTGATTTTTTTCCCATTCAGGCACATAGACTGTCTCACCATTTATGTAAGTTTTCTCTTTTGTCCTCAATAGAGTACTGTAGCTTTAAAAAATTTCAGTCCTGTGATTTATTACATGTATGCCTACATATTTTATTGTTGTATCTGTGCATGAGACTTTTTACATTATATTTTGAACTGGTTATTGCTGGCAATACAGAAAAGCCATTCATGTTTATATATTTATAGTTATTTATAGCTATATTTATTAGCTAGTTCATTAAAGTTTTTAAAAATGAATTCTTAGAAATTTTTTATTTGATAAACCACTCTTCGGAAGGTAAAAAGGTAAAAAGTTATTCATCAAAATAAGGTGAACAAGTGTTTTCACTCACAAATAAGACAGAAATACTTAAAAATGGAATGTTTATAACCATAAGTTAAGCAAATAATTTAATGTAAATTTTACAACCTAATTCTCTATGGATTTGCATAGTCTCAAGTATAAAGTACCTAAAGAGTTTTATTTACTATCAAGACTATTTTAATTTACATTTAGGTACATTTATGATTTTTATAGAAAAAATGAAATTACATATATCCGACATAAGACTGTTATCAGGGAGGAAGGGGTAATATCTATCTTGAACTCTTTTAGTAGAAAATAAAAGGGTAAAAAAATCCATTCACTAAACTGTGAGCTTTTTGAAACAGGGACTGTGTCTTATCTTTATATCCTAATACCTGGCCCACAGAATGTGTTCTTGTTTTTGACTTTATTGAGATATAATTCATAAATCACCTATAAAAGTATACAATTCAATTTTTTTAGTATCTTCACACAATTAAGTGTTCTTAAGTATGTATTTCTGCATTTTAAAGCCATCAAATATATTCAAAACCAAAATGTATACATAGAGAGGGAGAGGAAAAAATAAAAAGCAAAATTTAAAGGACAATGACAAACTGAGAAAAATATTTTTACCATGTATAAAACAATGGATTAATAGTCTCAATAAACAAGAAATTCTAATGAATTAATAAGAAAAATGCAAACATCCCCACAGAAAAATGGGCAAAGACTAGAAGCAGATAATTCACAAAAGAAATACAAATGTCCAAAAAGGAAATAAAAATGTTTAGCTTGATATTTAAAAAACAAAAATCCAAATAAAGATGATGTATCATATTTTCCCTACTTAATCATTTAAAATAAAACAATAATGTACAATACTATCAAAGGATCAGGAAAATGGGCAACCTGCATCAAGAGCTTTAGAATTGGTCATGTTTTCGATCTTACAATTTCATATCTTAGAAATGCATTCCAATTAAAAAAATCAGAGATATCCCCAGAGGTTTATGCAGACTATCCATAAAAGCAAACAAGTTGTACACCACTTTAATGTACAAAGACAGGAAGTTGAGTAAATTAAGAAATTGTCACACAATTTTTTTTTTTTTTTGAGACAGAGTCTCACTCTGTTGCCTGGGCTAGCGTGCCGTGGCGTCAGCCTAGCTCACAGCAACCTCACACTCCTGGGCTCAAGCGATCCTTCTGCCTCAGCCTCCCGAGTAGCTGGGACTACAGGCATGCGCCACCATGCCCGGCTAATTTTTTCTATATATTTTTAGTTGTCCGATTAATTTCTTGCTATTTTTAGTAGAGACGTGGTCTCGCTCTTGCTCAGGCTGGTTTCGAACTCCTGAGCTCAAACAATCTGCCCGCCTCGGCCTCCCAGAGTGATAGGATTACAGGCGTGAGCCACCGCGCCCGGCCCTCCTTCTTTGTATAGTAGCTTCTAATCTCCTGCTACAGCCATGTGAACTTGGCTCAAGTTCACAACCTTTTCTATCTTATTCAATATCCTTTTTTATTAGAGCCCTGATTTTCACACTGGGTTACAAGTACCCCAGGGTCATGACTCAGTGTGGTAGGAATTATTGAAGCCAAAGAATGAATATAAAGCTTATTCCGAGAGTACCAAATTTACTTGACAGGATGTAATATTTTTATAGTAACATAAATACAGATATATTAACATTTGCATGAAACTTACAGTAAACCATAAGAATTCAAATAATGGGCTCTTTTAAGCTATCTACCCAAACTGCCATAGGTTTGCCTATTCACTCTTCTGGTGGAAAGATTTGAGGACCACTGTAGAGGACTGCTGTATGCATTAATAACTGTAAAATTAAGCCTGTGCCTAATATTGAGCAATTAACATATAAGTTAAATGCTGGGGAGTATAGTAGATTAATAAACATGAAGAGAAGATGAGATGCTTAGGACTCATTCCTGCTAATTCCTTGATCTACCTCTAAGACTGCAGGCATATAACTTAACTTTATTAGGCTTCCAAAACAAAAGACTGAAAAAGTAGATTCAGCACTTTAAAACAAACAAACTCAAAGCCTCTAAGCCTACTTGAAGTGAGATATAAGTACTGAAATGAAGAAAAAATATGGGATCAGAAATCAGAATGTGATCTAATTCCCAATATAAATTAGGCTTCGCTAGTGATCCTTGCTAACACACAGAATATTAAAAGGAGACCAATTATTAACAGGCTTCCACAGTTAAACACTCCTGGTTTTATTTTGTTAATGAAAATAAGTGACAGAGGAAAAAATAATTGGCAACTTAATACAGGAAGAGTTTAATTACACTTATAGTCCCCATTAATGTTGACAACCCACCAACTAAAGTATAACAAGAAACCACCTTCCCCACTAACACATGTCTAAGTAGAACTGCATAAATACAAAATACTGTATAAGAGAAAGGTAAAATCTCCCGAGAGTAACCCACAGTTGTCTGAATTTCCCCTGCAATTTGTTGAAAATCAGCATCATGCATTGTTAATCTCAGAAGCTTCTCACCTGGGCATTCTTAAAAATATCTATTGGCCGGGCGCGATGGCTCACGCCTGTAATCCTAGCACTCTGGGAGGCCGAGGC
>NW_012151241.1:1322746-1336650 GCF_000956105.1 Propithecus coquereli | reverse complement strand
TGATAAAATGAAACATTATATAATACTATTTCATATAACTTAGAGTCAAATGAAAATATGGAATAAGATAGTAGCTATAAAGTGTGCTGAAGATTAAAGAAACCTTCAAACTATCAAAGTAAATTGAGATGGCACACAAAATGCTTTCATGCTATATTTTCTGCAAGATCTAGGGGACCAACAATAAGAAAAACTAAGCATTGAAGAAAATCTGAAGAGGCTTTCACTTGTATCTGTTATGATGTGGACATGTATACACTCAATATCAGTCTGAAGTGCTTCCACAGAGACTACTATGGAACTGAATTTTTATAAAGTGATAATTTACACTTTTCATATACTTGAGGAGTCACAGAATTGAATACTTGTTATGCACAATCTACTGGGAAGTAAGCAGTCATTAATAGATAGTTAGCTGGAACAATTATAAAACCTATGTAAACATATTCAGATCTGATCCTCAGCTTTTTGAGCAACTGCATTGAACATATAACTTAATAATTAATCAATACTGGGTTCATGAATATTTTTTTCTTGGCCAATAACAAGTGAAGAGCTTAAAACAGTTTCATGTAAGTAAAATATAAGAAATATTTTAAAGCATTTCTCCAGTGAAGTCAAACAAATCCACTTTTTAAACCATTCTATTTTACATGGACTAGTCCCATAACATTTTCATACCAGGGAGTTAGGCAAATAATTCAAAAGACATGGTTGTTGCCCTCATATTGGTTAAAATAAAGACCAAATGACTGTAATAGTTATGAGAATAATGTAAAGAGGCAAAAATAAATGTAAACTAAAAGGTAGGCCAGATTGTAAACAACCAACTTTTGTTTCATACTTCACTTAAGCTTGTGTGAGCAAATCAAGATCTGTTTCTATATGACTTTCAACACTCTTTGATTCCTCAAAATGAATTCACCACAGAAAGATGAGGTATGATCCTTCAGATCTACATGTCCATTCGTTCAAGAAATACCTCTTAAGTGTCTCCAGGCACTATACTAGGTGTTGGGGATAAAACAGACCCAGTCTCTTCTTCAGTCTGACGAAGGCAATCAAAGAGTCACACAAGCAAAAGTAAAACTGCAACTACAAATAGTAAGGAAATACTGTAGTACTACTGGTGTTTATCAGGCATACACACTGACAGCATGACTTAGGTCCAAGCTCTTATGCTGTCTGCAATAAAAACTCTAACTCCCTTCTAGAAAGTATCCCTCAAGGCTTTCTTTCATTCCTTATCATCCATTTACTGAATAAAGCAAATTTAAATAAAATATGTCCATTGAATTTCTAATACAAAGAATATTGCCTAATTTCCTAAAAAGTATAACTTTCCTGACAAACAATGCCTTCAACAGCCCATGAAAGGAATAACCAAGGCTATGAAGTGCTGATAAAATGAAACATTATATAATACTATTTCATATAACTTAGAGTCAAATGAAAATATGGAATAAGATAGTAGCTATAAAGTGTGCTGAAGATCAAAGAAACCTTCAAACTATCAAAGTAAGTTTTCAAGATATTCTACAAATATTTATTGAATAACTGAGTCACTGGAGCAAATAAATTATGAAAAAATATTTCTAAGTAAGGTAAAAATGAATGAATGAGAACTTTAAAATAATGGAAAACAATGGAATATGGAAACTTCTGGTACACTATACAGTTTTCCAGAACTTAAAAACAAACCAACCAACCAGATAACCAAGGCAATAATAAGAACCAAAAGAATATCTAAATGTGATATACCTAATAAACCTTGGAATTCATGGAAACAAGAGCTAAACAATAACCTGGATGAAATTTGTAGCTAAGTAAGGGCAAAGGCCACACTTAATATGATCACAGATAGAATCAGAATCACCAATGCCCTATTATTCAATGCATTCGTCTTTTAAATTCAAAGATGCTGCTACATCCTTGTACACTAGCCCACCCCCATGTCCAGTGATATGTGACCTACCAGGTTAGTCACCTAGGATTGGCAGTTAACAAGTGTTGTACTTCCTTGACTTCATTAAATTTTAAGTGGTATATATTTCTAGATACAAAAAGCTTGAGTTAAAATAATGTCATATAATCACTGAAGGAAAACTTTGCATGAGCAAGGTACTCTTTTACTTTCCTTTCTTGTCCTAGTTTTCTCCAATCCCCATATCTATTGGCTTTGGAAAAATCAACCTGGCTCTAGTTCCACCTGAAGATCACAGTGGGACCTAATGTTGACCATATTTATCACTAATAAAATAGACTACCTAATCATATTTGCAAAGTGAATGCAACTATACTGTGATGCTGTGTTGGTATTAATAGTGAACTGAAAATTTTGTTGGCAAAAATCAAAGAGTTTGGGAGGGATATCCGTGAGCCTGGTATTTTTACCTCAAAAGACAATTTCAGCCAGGCATGGTGGCTCATGCCTGAAATCCCAGCACTTTGAGAAGCTGAGGCAGAAGGCCAGGAGTTTGAGACCAGCCTGGAAAACAATAGCAAGATCTCCTTCTCCACAAAAAATAAAAAATTAGCTGGGTGTGGTGGTGTACGCCTGTAGTACCAGCTACTTGGGAGGCTGAGGCAGGAGGACTGCTTGAGCCCCAGAGTCTGAGGTTGCAAGTAAGCTATGATGGAGCACCACTGCATCCAGTCTGGGCAACACAGTGAGACACTGTCTCTAAAAAAATAAAAAAAGAAAGACAATTTCTATCAGGTTGCCTTTGAAACTCAGAAAAGCAGAATGGATTACAATTAATGAAATTTATGCATTATTGAAAATAAGCTGACTTTCTGTGAAGGTATAGTTGCTTTAATCAGACAAGTCTTTGAGGAAATTCACATGACATATTCAGATAAACAACAGTTTCATATTTTAAAAATAGGCTTTAGGAATATTAACTTTGTGACAGTTTATAAAATGAAATACAGGTACATTTTGGGCACATACGATTACAAAGTTATAGAAATGTTTCCAGAACAGTAAAAGCAGATATCTTCCTCACCCAACTCAGGCTCTGACACCTTGTACTGAGCCAATGTCCCCCTGTGTGGATGCCTCCTCACATTCCTCAGGCTCTAACACTCCATATTGGGCCACCCTCTAATCCCTTTTCGCCGCGGGAATTCCCTCCTCACCCGGCTAAGGCTTCACCATCCTGCTTCAGGGTAACTGCTCCATGTGGATGCCCTCCTCATGCGTTTGGGCTCTAATATCCCACATTGGGCCTTGGTGCCCACCCACAGACACCTATTTTGCTTAGTCCCATCTACTGGCTTTTGTATTGAATTGTTAGAAAGGGTTTTTTCCCCTCCAGGGCTTAAATCACAAATACAAATAAAGACAACCATATTTACATAGCACATATTTACTAAGCTTAACTATGTGCAAGGCACTGTACTAGGTCCAGTGGAACTATAAAGCCCTCCAAGAGCTTCTTTTCTGACTGAGGAACCCACAATATCTCTATTTTTCAGCCTCACATAGCAAAAAATCCACCTAGAAATGGCTTAAATAATAAGGAACAGTATCATTTTGCATAACAAAAGGATCAGAGTTGGTTAATTCAGCAGATGAACTTTATCAAAGATGCAGTGTTCCCATCTTTCTGTTCTGCCACCCTGATTGTGTCAACATTGCCCTCTGGCTAATACCGTTCCAGGATGACTGCCACAATCACAGTTCATCACATATATCCCAAAAAGCAGTCATCTGAGGAAAACAGCCCTTCCCCTGTACCTCTTTTTAAGTATAAGGAAAATTGTCCTAAAATCCTCCCAGGCCCCCAAGCTTCCCTTCTCATCTCACTATCCTGGATCACATACTCATGCCTAAGCCAACCTCTGATTGACTGGGTCTAATCAGGGTTCATGGGCTGGGGCTGGGCCAGTTTCCCTTGAAGTATTTGGCTACAGGGAAGAGATGGATAACTACCTACGTGAACAAAACTGAGCTTCCTATTAGGAATGGTAGGAGAGAATGAATATAAGGTATTCAACCAATTGTGTGTGCAACAGACAACTTTGTAGTGTAGTTGTACACTCTACAACTTTGACTTTATATGTAATAAACATTTTGTTGTTTCTCCTGCCCCATCAGTTCCTCTTCTTCTGATAATAACTGATTTTCTTGAAGAGAACCATCCTTTCCTACTCTCCTGATGGAATTACTGAAGAAAGGGTATTTTTCCATTAGGTGGCTAAGCTGATAAAATATAAAGCTGAAGTTGTAGATGGCTGTTTTTTCACTGCCTCTTAGGGAGGACCTCCACAAGAATGAAACCAACACAGAAAAAAGCGGAGGTATGTAACGAAGAGCAATTATCCGGATGAAATAATTTGAGGCCCTGAATCCAATTATACCTTAAGTTCATCTCCTTACCCTTCCCAGTTACATGGACCAACAAATCTTTATTTTCCTACTCAGCCAGTTTCCATTACTCTCAATCAAGAGTCCTGACAAATACAATATGTACTGCATTTTCCCATGTGCACAATCAAGGACAGGTAAGAGGAAGAAAAATGTTTATTTCCATTTTAGGGTAGAGATGTTAAAGTACCCAAAGGTTAAATGACAGATCACTAATGTGCTCTGTTGTCCCTCACATAAGCCGCAGAATCCAACACAGATAAAGAAGATTATAATAATTATGCATATACTGAGAAAAATACTCCCTAAAATTTCAGTGAAAAAATTTTATACATTGCCTTTGAAGTCTAAAATTGGGTGGAGGGGAGAAAAAGAGGATGTTTTATGTGCCTTGAACAAATGGCATTGCCTCTAATACTCCAGTAAGACTCAAAGAGGATGTTCATGCCCACGGAGCTCACCACTGCCTATATTATTCACTCGCTTTGTGGACTATCTGCACATTCCTTGACAGTTATCTGTCAAGGGCTCTCTTAATTTCAAGGCCTCAATACTGACACAACATGGCTGCAAATCAGGCTTTTATTCAACCTGTCCTTGAACCATTTCCTCCTACTTGTCTGGTTTGTCTATTTTCAGATTGTAAGGCCTGGTTAGGGAGATGTCATCACAGTCCTGCCCACATAAGAGGAATTGTTACGGGCAAGGCTAGAGTGCTTACATAGTGTCTGAGTTTTAAACAACTATCATTATAGACTTTGTCCTGCCACATGATATGAAATAAGGCAACTATAATTTGGTCAGAGGTCATAGCCCTAAAAGCAGGTTTAGTTCCTGTATGGTAAACCAGGAAATACTGCTGTTTACCTCTAGCCTACAGCTTAATACTGAACCAGAATAACTACATATACTAAATATTTTAATAATCTCATTCTGTAGACAGCAGTGCTTGTAGATGTTATATGGAATTTTTTTCATCTGAAATATTTAGAAAAATTTAATATAGAAAAATGTATTCCACACATGTATCAATCAGTCAGATGGGCTGCAATAACATACAGCATCAAATTCTCAGTGGCCTAAAACAGTGGTCCCCAACCTTTTTGGCACCAGGGACCAGTTTCATGGAAGACAATTTTTCTATGGGGAGGCAGTGGGGGGATGGTTTCGGGATGATTCAAGCACGTTACATTTATTGTGCAGTCAAACCTCTCTGCTAATGATAATCTGTATTTGCAGCCACTCCCCAGTACTAGCATCACCACCTCAGCTCCACCTCAGATCATCAGGCATTAGATTCTCAGGAGGAGTATGTAACCTAGATCCCTCACATGTGCAGTTTACAGTAGGGTTCTCACTCCTGTGAGAACCTAATGCTGCCACTGATCTGACAGGAGGCGATGCTCAGGCAGTAATGCGAGCCATGGGGAGTGGCTGTAAATACAGGTGAAGCTTCACTTGCTGGCCTGCTGTTCACCTCCTGCTCTACAGCCCAGTTCCTAACAGGCCACGGATTGGTACTGATCTACAGCCCAGGGGTTGGGGACTACAGGCCTAAGATAACAACAGTTTCTCATTTGTTACACATCCATCCTAGATTGGTGGAGAATCTGTTCCACATTGTCCTCTCTCATCTGGACCTCAGCAGGGAGACTGGAATATAATGAATCATGCAACAGCTTAACACTTTACGAAGGCTTTTACCTAAAAGTGACAAAAATCAATTTATATTTCATTTGTCAAAGCAGTCACATGACCAAGCCCAATTCCCAAGGAAGTATAATCCTACCAGTATGAAGAAGGAGAACCAGAAATATTGGCAAATACAAATGACTACCACAATCATAGATAAGGATACTCTATTATGTAAGATGCTTTCAGTTACAAGCAATCCGACTTAAGAAAAACAAAAAGTAAGTGGTTCCTGTAACTGGTAAATTCAATGAGGATTCAGAAATTCAGTGATGTTATTAGGTTTTTATCTTCTGCTCTCTCTTCTGACTCTGCTTTCTTCTTATTCTTAGGCAGACTGCCTCCATGTGGTAGTAAGATGACCACCCACCACACCAAGCATATATCATCCTCTAAATCAGAATCCAGACAAAAAATTAATCCTTTTTACCCCCAGAGAGATCTATATCAGTCTCTCAAAATGATACTGATTAGCCCTGCTTGGGTCATGTGCCCAGGGAAAAGGGGTATTTTAATTGACCAGCCTGACATGGGTCTATGGGTATATGAGTAAAAGCAAGGTCAAGTGATTTTCAGCCCCACCAGAAGCACATGGAGTAAAGTAGACAAAGTTCTTAAAAGGAAAAGATGAAAACCATACCAAAAGGTAGCAGCTATCTACCCAGAGAACTTGATTTTTTCATTTCCTTCATCATTTCCCTCAACTCTGATGTCATGTGTGAGACTAAATTCCATAAATATAAACCCATGTGGTCTTGGCTTTCATACTACAAATTGTTGCTGATGTTAAGCCAGATCAGTTGTGAAAACGCACACTAGGGAACACATATGGGTGAATCCTGGGACAAAATTCCCTTAACTTGTTTTGTATAAGGCACTTTTAAATACATATCCAAGCAATTTACATAGAAATTCTCTCTTACAGAATGAATGCAACAAATTCTTTTTGAAATAACAACACATAGTAGTGCTAGGATTTGAATCCAGGTCTGATTCTTTCCTTGGCACAGAGGCAGAGGTTGAAATAGTAACAGCATCAGATTACTAGCTTCCTAAGGCCATCAATTTTTGTTTTTGTGTCTTAAGCAACTAAAACAATGTTTGGCACAAACTAAGTAGGTGATAAAGAAGCCCAAGGATTAAGTTCCTTTTCTTATTTTAAGTAATAGTCAACAGCAATAAAATAAACTTGGTTTTCCTACTTTGTCATTCTTCTAAAATTTAGATAAATTTCCACAGGAAAAAAATGCTCAGTTTCCAGGAAGTTCCAGGTAACACACATTGTGACTTGGTACATTTCTCAGTACAGCTTTTGAAGCTGAGCAGGACAAACACACAGGGAGAAAGAATACATGTTAATTAAAAACAACAACAACAAAAAAAACAGCCAGAATGAATGACTAGGGAAAAAAACCAACATAGCTACAGTATCTGTAAGTGAATATTTTTTTAGATCAATAAAAGCCCACACCACTTTAGGTTTTAGTAGTAATGCTATATAATACATTATTTCATCATTTTAAAAAGATAGTTAAATATGGTAGAACCTCTGTTTATCTTCCTGTAACAGCTGTGAAAGCCTTATTTCTAGCCAATTCTTTTCTTATCTAACACCCTCCCCACTGCCAGAACAATTTAGCTGATGCTTTTGGGTCTTCACTTAAAGACTAAGTGTCAGAAAAGGCAGCTATGCAGGTGGAATCATTACGTTGGACCGAATAAACAAGATACAAAGTTCACTTGTATTTTAAAAAATAAAATTATTCATCATTTTGGAATCATCTCACCACAGGAAATCTATGAAAAATTCAGTAAGTTAACTTGATTGCAATGAACTTTCATTGACTATATAAGAAACTTAATTTTTCTTTTTGTAGCACTTGGTAGCAAAATTCCCTTTAAAATCCTGCCCTCTTATGTTCTTAAGCTATACGACAAATTTCAACACAAAGCAAAGACTTTCTGGGCAGGGTCTGAATCCATTGTGAATTTTTAGAATAGATTTCCCACCCACTCAAAACTTCCCAGGACTCTTACAGAAAGATGGCATGCTTTAGCCTCTCTTCCTAATTCCACAAAAATGAATCAAAGGCAGAAATGTATGTGTTAGAGAACAGGCTAACGATAACAAAAGTCAGACAGTGAGAAAGTGATGTGGCGAACTTTAAAGCAAAAAAGAAAACACATCTTCTGTGTACTAATTCCTTAGAAAATATTAAATCAGAAGATCCCAGTTTCCAAGCCTAGAATTACATCTTGATGAATGAAGAAATCAATGGTATTTAAATCTTTTGTGAAGCCAGAACCATCTATTTTAGAAAAGCAGTTTTTGGGGAGACCTTATTAACATTTCAAATACTGTCAACAATTAACCTTGATCAACCTGAAGCTTTGCTCAGCAGTATAATTATACACATTAGTTACCTAGTATTGTGGACAACAAAGAGACAGACGTTACCAAGCAACTAACTACATTCTGTTGAGTTTCCTGCAAGTGACAGAACCCTCTCATTGGTATTTATGAAAAGCCAGCTTCAAAGCAAAACTACAGCTAGGGTTAAAGCAAGCAACCCTTTCTCAGCTTCCATTTCCATCTCCAAATGACATTTGTAAAATTAAAGCACATATATAATGTTTCTCTACCATTTGATGAGATTAGATTCCTAAAGTCCAATAACAGTGCTAGACAAGTCCACATATGACCTTATGCATAAAGTGCCACTCCATGGGCCACAAAGAGTCAGTGGTTCTCAGAAGAGCATCTGAACCCTTCATGAGATTGTTATATTGCAATAGTAGCTAACGTTATTAAAGGCGAGACCTTAGTCTAAGTGCTTTGCAGGCATTATCTCATTTAATCTTCACAATAACCCTCCAAAATAGGTATACAGGGCCGGACGCGGTGGCTCATGCCTGTAATCCTAGCTCTCCGGGAGGCCGAGGCGGGTGGATTGTTTGAGCTCAGGAGTTCGAAACTAGCCTGAGCAAGAGCGAGACCCCGTCTCTACTAAAATTAGAAAGAAATTAATTGGACAACTAAAAATATATAGAAAAAATTAGCCGGGCATGGTGGCGCATGCCTGTAGTCCCAGCTACCGGGAGGCTGAGGCAGGAGGATCACCTGAACCCAGGAGTTTGAGGTTGCTGTGAGCTAGGCTGACGCCACGGCACTCACGCCTAGGCAGCACAGTGAGACTCTGTCTCAAAAAAAAAAAAAACAAACAAACAAAAAAAAACAAAATAGGTATACTATTTATTATTTTCATTCTTTGGATAAAGAAATTGAGATTTAGAGAAGGAAAATAATCCAGGGTCACACATTCTTTACCACCACCCCATACTGCCTTTCTGTCAACTTCCCTTATATTAAGAGCTCCATCCCCTGACAACTGACTTAATCAAACCAAATCACAGGAATATGAAGATTCAACTGTCTACGGCTAAAATAAACAAACATATATAGGCATAACACCAGAAGCAGAGCAGAACTTCCTTCACTGCCTGAATTCACACTTCCTTGGCTGAACACTAAGTCTTAAGGGCATGACCTTAGCTTCTATTTCTTGTACATACTGTTACCTTTCACTCACTATTCTTTAACAAATATGTACAGAGTACTTCATATATACCAGCCATACTGGTTGCTGGGGATATAGTGGTGCTGATATATCAGAAGCCCATTCATCATTAGGAGTACAACTCAAAATACCAGTTCCCCAAGGAAGCTTTCCCTTTTTTTTTTTTTTTTTTTTTGAGACAGAGTCTCACTCTGTTGCCTGAGCTAGAGTGCCGTGGCATCATCCTAGCTCACAGCAACCTCAAACTGCTGAGCTCAAGTAATCCTACTGCCTCAGCCTCCCGAGTAGCTAGGACTACAGGCATTCTCCAATGCGCCACCATGCCCGGCTAATTTTTTCTATATAGTTTTAGTTGTCCAGCTAATTTCTTTCTATTGTTTTAGTAGAGACGGGGTCTCGCTCTTGCTCAGGCTGGTTTCAAACTCCTGAGCTCAAACGATGCGCCCGCCTCGGCCTCCCAGAGTGCTAGGATTACAGGCGTGAGCCACCACACCCGGCCGGAAGCTTTCCCTTGATCACTACCCCTTACTCTCCCTTTCTCCCAAACCAGCTCAAGTCTATTTTCATAGTATGGTGTACTTTCCATTTTGCAGAATTTATTATAATTTTAAAATTCATTGCATAATTAGCTTTTTAATGCCACTCTCTCCACTAGAATGTAAATTTCCAAGGGAAAAACTATGTTTGTCATATGCACCACTATATCCCCAGCAACCAGTGCAGTGTCTAGCACATATGAGGTACTCTGTGCATATCTGTCTACAAAATAGATGAGTGAGGCACACGCGTGTAGTCCCAACTACTCAAGAGGCTAATGCAGGAAGATCACTTGAGCCCAGGAGTTCAAGGCTTCAGTGTGCCACTGTACTCCAGCTGGACAACCGAGGGAGACCCTGTCTCTTAAAAGAAAAAAAGAGAATAATGAGTGAAAGGTACCTATATACACAAGAAATGGAAGCTAAGGTCATACCCTTAAGACATAGGGGTCAGGCAAGGAAGTATGAATACAGCTAGGAAAGGAAGTACCCAAGCTGGTTCTGCTCTGCCTTTAGTATTATGATAGAAGTAACCAGACCAATAGAGACCATGGATGGGGAAGAAAATGAAGCAGTGGTGCTTTAAAGCATGACAATGAGAGATAGAGGCTGATCATAAGTCCTGCATAACTTTGCATGGTAGAATTTAAATTATTACTACACAGTAACATCACATTTAATGTACCAGTGGATTTTAATTGATATTTACTTGTTATATAGAGCTTATAACAAGAAGGGCCATAAATTCTGGATTCCAGAATTGCTTAATATAGTCATGGCTGCTCTGCAGCTCACCTTTAAGGCATCTAAAATGGCCTGGGTGAGGGTCTCCTAGTATTAAAGAAACTCCTTGAGAAGGAAAAAAGCAGTTAAATATCAAAAATTTAGAAAGAAACCTCCCCCAAAGATCACTGAACACATCTACAGACATAACTTGTATACTTATCAGTTCTAAGGTCTTCAGAGTAGTCTGTGGCAATTCAGACTTAAATGGTAACAGAGAAAAGTAGAGAGATGTGTATGATAAAAGCCTCTTTCTCTCCTGTATTAGCTTAGGGCAAATACATCATTTCCTATTCTCTCATTTTTATTTTATTTGGCTATTTTTATTTTTTTTAGAGACAGGGTTTTGCTTTGTCGCCCAGGCTGGAGTGCAATGGCACGATCATAGCTCATTGTAACCTCAAACTCCTGGGCTCAGGAGATCCTCCCGCCTTGGCCTCCCAAAGTGCTAGGGTTAGAGGCATGAGCCACCACACCCAGTCTATCCTCTCATCTTTAGGGTTACAAGTAAGAGATTCCCATCTAGAGCTGTGAACTCACAGAATCCTGGATTACTTTATTTTTAAAAATCTGAAGTGAATAAAAAAAATCTGACTCTAAAATATAAATAAGACAACTTTGACACTCCAAAAGCTCTTCATCTCCTTATACCTGAATGAAACTGTTTATATTTAAGGCTTTTTCTGTGTGTTTTGATTCCTCTTTTGTTATTTATTTATATATAGTTTTTATGTAGTTGTAACTGAAGTGTATATTTTGTTCACTTTTTAATTTGACATATCAAGCAAGGAATGGATTATTCTCTTCTTATGCTTGTACCTAATAAACACGTCTACTCAGTTATCATACTTACCACATTGTATTTCAATCATCTTACTTATATATTTGTCTGGCCTTCTAGGCTGTAGGCTTGAGGATAAGAGCTGTATTTTTCTTTTAAAGTACTATTTATGGAATGAATAAATGAAGTGTGGCTATGAAATTTTATTCTACTCTCTCCTTTTAATTCATTTTAGTATTTTTTAAAAGTAGGAAACATACACATGACACAGAATTTTTAAAACTACAGTATAATAAACAAAAGAGTAAGTCTCCATCTCACATCTGTTCCTAGTCAACTAGTTCTTCCTAAAAAAAATCACTATTTAACATTTTTATGTATATTACCAGATATAGTCTAAGCATATTTAAGGATCTAAGTGTATTCTTCTTTCTCTACTTTTTTTTTCTTACACAAATGATATATACACTGCTTTATACCTTGGTATTTTCATTTAACAATATCTCTAGGATATAATTACATACTAGTTCATATGGAAACATCTTGACAGACATTTTGGATGTTTCTAATTTTTTGCTTTTACAAATGATGTTGCAAATAAGCAAAATTTCACACATATAAAGAATATTTCTGGAGAATAAATTTCTACACTAAAATTTCTGGAGCAAATGTTATGGGCATCCAGAATTTTGATAGATATTGCCAAATTGTCCTCCATGGAGATTATTCTAATTTACGCACCACCAACAGTATAGAGCAATGCCACTTCACCATATGCTGCCAACACAATATCAAACTTTTTTGATCTTTGCCAGTCTGAGAGGTAAAAAATGGTATTAGTTATGAGGACTACAGAATATCTTTTCATATGTTGAAGGGCAATTTGTATATCTTCTTTCTATGAAAGTTGGTTAACTTCTTTTGCATATTTATTGTGTTTCTGATCTTTAAAAAATATTATATATTATGTAGTACAGAAATTAGCTCTTTCTCCTCTGTGTTGAAAATCTTATTCCCACCCTGCTGTGTGTCTTTTTACTTTGTTTGTAGGATCTTTTAATGTAGAATTTTTTGGCTTTATGTACTTGAATTTATCAATATTTTCTTTTATGATTTCTGGGTTTTGTGTCATATTTAAAAAGGTCTTTCCTATTCTAAGATTGTAAAAAAAATTGCTCCTATATGTTTCTTCCTTGTGGTATCAAATTTTTTTACATTTAATTCTCTGATCCATCTGTAATTTATTTTGTCAGAGTGAGGTAGAAATGCAACTTTATTTTTTCCATTTATTTACTTTTTTCACTTAACGTTTCAAATATAATTTCTCATGGAACTATATAGTTTTATTTAAGTTTTTCATTTTAATGGCTTTATTAAGTTATTACCATAATTTACTTAACCATCTCCTCCCACCAATTACTAAACATATTCATTAAAATTTTAATACGTATACTTTTTTCTTTTTAAATAATTTCTTCAGAGAACATTTTCAAGAATTAGATTTCTTGGCCGGGCGCGGTGGCTCACGCCTGTAATCCTAGCACTCTGGGAGGCCGAGGCGGGTGGATTGCTCAAGGTCAGGAGTCTGAGACCAGCCTGAGCAAGAGCGAGACCTCATCTCTACTAAAAAATGGAAAGAAATGATCTGGACAACTAAAAATATATATATAGAAAAAATTAGCCGGGCATGGTGGCGCATGCCTGTAGTCCCAGCTACTTGGGAGGCTGAGGCAGTAGGATTGCTTGAGCCCAGGAGTTTGAGGTTGCTGTGAGCTAGGCTGATGCCACAGCACTCACTCGAGCCTGGGCAACAGAGTGAGACTCTGTCCCCCGCAAAAAAAAAGAATTAGATTTCTTGGTCAAAGGGTTGGAATATCATTGTAACCCCTGACTAAACTTTTAGATTGCCAGGATCAAGCCAATTTATAATCTTCACTAATACAATCAAGTACGATGTATATAGAAATAATCATACATGAATCCTTCCAGACATAAATTTACACTAGGCATTATTCAGATCTAAACAGTTAGGATCCTAATCCAGAGTCAGAAATCCTGCATCACAATTCTGCTGACCAGCCTAAGAATTGTTGTTATATCCTTGGAGGGAAAAGAACAAGTGAACAGATTCTTCTGGAGCAGAGGGAAAGTCAGAGGGACTC
>NW_012151241.1:1302753-1320826 GCF_000956105.1 Propithecus coquereli | reverse complement strand
CCCTTAACTATTGTGAACTAAAATAACACCAGATTAGAGAGGCCCTTCTTGACTATCCTTCGTCTAAATGGCTATTCTGCCTTGTTATTGTTAATTTTTTTTTTTTTTTTTTTTTTTGAGAGACAGGGTCTCACTCTGTTGCCCAGACTGGAGTACAGTGGCGCCACCATAGCTCACTGCAACCTCCTGAGCTCAAGTGATCCTCACACCTTAGTCTCCCGAATAGCTAGAACTACAGGCATGTACTACCACATCCAGCTAATTAAAACATTTTTTTTGTAGAGATAAGGCCTTGCTATGTTGCCCAGTCTGGTCTTGAACTCCTGGCCACAAATGATCCTCCAGCCTCAGCCTCCTAAAGTACTGGGATTATAGGTGTGAGCCACCATGCCCAGCCTTCTGCCCTGTTATTCTTTATTGTCTCCATTTGTATTTTTCTTAACACTAACACATTTTATAACTGAATACTTATTTTTTATCATGTCTTCCGCAATGGACTATAAATTCCATAAGGGCAGGGTTTACTTTGTTCGTCACTGGATATTCATTGCTTAGCACGGCACCTACTACAGAGTAGACTCAAATAATTGTGGATTAAATTAGTTCAGTCTTCTCACTTCTAAAAACAGGGATAAATAACACTACTGACATCAGAAATGTAATGTGAGTTACTACATGTAAAAAAATTTAGTATAGAGTCAGGCACATGTTTAGTGTTCAACAAATGTTAGCCATTTTTTCAATCTTATATAGTTCTCAGCAAGTCATGGCCTTTGTAACTCAACTTTCCTAATTGTAAAGTAAGAGGAAAAATTACTACCCCTTCCTTATTGCCAAAGCACGTTGTGAGATTAGAGAAAATATACAAAAGGCACCAGGAGTGACTCAGAAGATATGATCCACTGAGATTAAGAATTTGTTAACTGTCCAACTCTCTCATGACATTTGTCTTAATCAGGGCCATCCATTGCTCTCTCCAGGGTTAGCAGTTCTTGCCTAATAGTTCTGAAATTGCAGCTTCACCAGGACTCCACCCCAAGCACTAAGAAAAACAGACATCCAAGAGACAGCGAACTTGGGTTGAGAAAGACTATGCTTGAGTACAATAGTGACAGCACTCTAGAAATTCATAGAAAGAATGGAGAATTAATCTGGCTATAAAATACCCCAGTTATATATCCAATTTCCAGTGATAAATACCATCTTACCTCCTAAAACATGAAACCTGATTATTAAGCTACCTCATTCTTCCCTACACTTCTAACAATAGTGTGTCTTTACAATATTCCAAATTCAGTCTTTAGTTGCCACCAAATCTGTAATGTTACAATTCTTCCCTAGGGAATTACTTTCCCCCTGCCCCTTTTTCTTTTTGGTAGAGAGGCGGTCTCACTCTTGCTTAGGCTGGTCTCAAACTCCTGAGCTCAAGCAAGCCTCCTGGCCTCCCAGAGTGGTAGGATTACAGGCATGAGCCACCACACCTGGCTCCTAGGGAATTTCTAAGAATCATGATTTTCAACTCTTGATCTCAAACTCCTGACCTCAAGCAATCCTCCCACCTCAGCCTTCCAGAGTGCTAGGATTACAGGTGTGAGCCACCACACCTGGCTCCTAGGGAATTTCTAAGAATCATGATTTTCAACTTTTGATCTCAAACTGCTGACCTCAAGAAATCCTCCCACCTCAGCCTTCCAGAGTGCTAGGATTACAGGTGTGAGCCACTGCACCTGGCCTGTGATTTTCAACTCTGACTGCACAATCATCTATGGACCTCTGTAAAGAATAAAGATGTTGAGCTTCACCCAAGATGTACTGAATGAGAAACTTCCTAACTTGAGACTTAAGTTTCTATATTTTTAAAAAGCTCCACAGATTATTCTTGTGCAAAACCAGAGTTGAGAACCATTATTCCACTTGCCCCTGACCTCCTAGCACCAAAATAGGAATATTACATTCAAGAGCAAAGGCAATTTAGCATAACATTAAGAGCTCAAACTGGGAGTGTCAGGCAGACTTAGCTGTCACTACCAGTATTGTCATGTATCTTAGGCAAGCCTGGTTCCTCACCTTTAAACAAAGACTTTACCTCTTTAATATTTTAAAAAGTATTTACCCCAAAGATTTGGATTCAATACTAAATTGTATAAAAAGCTAGCACAATGTCTGTCACATAGTAAGTGCTCACTAAGTTGTCTTGCTCACACTCACCCCTTCCAAAGGGTAAATTTTTCCCAAGCTATAATCTTAAAGTCTGTATAATTTATTAATGAAAAAACCTATAAATCCTGCCAACTCCTGTTTTCGTGCTCTCCCAAACCAAAACAGGAGGAAAGTAGGTCTTGCCTCAGATTATGGAAATAAGATAACTCAGCTAGTTGGAGCTTTTATTTGGTTAATTTTGCAAATTAGGCCAAGGCTCCTAGTTTCTGCCTACAATTGTTTCACTGCCACATTCTGCATTCTTGCATGCCAGATGTCTCAAAAGTGTGACTCCTGTGAAAAGAGGGACCAGAAGCCAGACCAATACAAATCCGGCACAGAAAAGCATGGAATGTCTTAAGTGTCATTTTTAGATTTCCTAGCTAAGCCATTAACTATGTGCAATTTGCAAATAAATCACTATGCTAGGAGCCATGGGTAATATAGAGACATATAAGAGGATATTTCTGGTCTTTAAATAGCCATTTTGTGAATTTAAAAAATATATTTTAGAAGTTGCCACAAATTAGTCATGCCACAGCCAAGTTAGGGATGGTGAAGAAAATGAAAGATGGTCAGGATGCCCACTTTTTCTTCCTCTTTCTCTGCAGAGCTAAAGTACGGACTTCATTGTGCCTGCAGACAACAGTGGCACTGCACTGACTCTCTTGATGACACAAGGGAATTTTACATCTGCCCCAGCTTTCTATTCAGCACAGATAATGTGCCAAGCCTTCTAGGAGTGCTGTACATAAATTAGGGAGGGTCCTCTAAAGAGGACAGCTTGATGCCCACATCAAAATCATATGGTCAAGAGGTCAGGATAGTGATTATTCCTGAGGGGTGAGGGCTGGGAGGATGAGTAGTGACTGGAAGAAGGCAAGAGGGAGGCTGGTAAAAGGGGGACTCTGGGGCAGTAGTAATATTCCCTTCCTTCCCTTTTTCCCTCCCTTCCTCCCCTTCTCTTCCTTCCCCCCCCCTTTCCTTCTTTCCTCCCTTTCCTTTCCTTCCTCCCCTTCCCTCCCTCCCTCTTTGAGACAGGGTCTGGAATGCAGTGGCGTGATCATAGCTCACTGCAGCCTTAACCTCCTGGGCTCAAGTGATCCTCTGCCTCAGCCTCCTGAGTAGATGGGACTACAGGCATGTGCTACTGTGCCCAGTTAATTTTTTTTTTCTTGTAGTGACAGGGTCTCTTTTATGTTGCCTAAGCTGGTCTGGAACTCCTGGCCTGAAGTGATTTTTCTGCCTTGGCATTCCAAAGTACCATTTCTTGATCTAGGTACAGGTTACACAATTTCTTGATCTGTGTTTGTGTAAGCATCAGTTTGTGAAAACTCATCAAGTTATACAGAAAAGTGTACTTGTTTATTTCATTTTGATAAAAGTATAATATACAAAGTATACAGCACTCTAATTTTTTTTACTCCAGTTCCCTAGCAGTGTTGACACAGGAAGTGTAAGTTTTTATACTCTTCCATAAGGTATGGAAAACTTTACCCTTCATTGACATAGGTTTACAGTGGATTTAGATCACCTAATTTCAGTATCTTACTTCTCTTTTAACAGAAGCCTAGCCATGAATTTCACTGAATAGAAGTTAATACTGTTGTACCTGAGTAATCAAATACACACAGTCAACTCTTTAAATTCTAGTCAATCTCACATTTCATCTGCTCTTCAAGGAAACAGATGTTACAAACATTGCAGATTAGATTTCTGATTTGGAGGGGCAAAAATTAAACCAGTTAAACCAGTGTTCTTAACCCGTGATTCATATTAGAATGATCTTGGGAGTATTTAAAAAATACCAATATGTGGGCCCCATTCACAGAGATCCTGATTTAACTGGACAGGGGTGAAACCCTATTATTAAATTATTTTAAAAGGGCTAGGCGCAATGGCACACACTTGTAATCCTAGTACTTTGGGAGGCCAAGGTGGGAGGACTGCTTGAGGCCAGGAGTTCAAGACCAGCCTGGGCAATATCGAGACCTGGACTCTACAAAAAAAAAATAGAAAAATTAGCCAGGCATGGTGGCATGCATCTGTAGTTCCAGCTACTTGGAAGGCTGAGCCAGGAGGATTGCCTGAGGCCAGGAGTTTAAGGCTGCAGTGAGCTGTGATGATGCCACTGCACTTGACAGGATCTCGCCCCCCAAAAAAATTTTTTTAAAGGTCATGGAGTCATTCTAACATGTAGCCACAATGAGAACCACTGACTTAGGCAGATTTCATAAATAGGCTTTGGGCCAGGCACGGTGGCTCACGCCTGTAGCTCTAGCACTCTGGGAGGCCAAAGTGGGAGGATCGCTTCAGCTCAGAAGTTCAAGACCAGCCTGAGTGAGAGTGAGACCCCATCTCTATTAAAAATAGAAAAATTAGTAGCGTGGTGCACACTCCCCTGTGGTCCCAGCTATTCAGGAGGCTGAGGCAGGAGAACCACTTGAGCCCAGGAGTTTGAGGGTGCAGCAAACTACGATGATACCACTGCACTCTGCCCAGCGCGACAGAGCAAAAGACTGTCCCCCCACCAAAAAAAAGTCTTTGTACCCAAGATTACTATAAATCTCATTTTTCCTCAAATAAGTCACTCAAGAGGATAAGATTTCTAAAAAGAAAAGGAAATTATTTCTCATAATAATTATTCTAGGATAAAAGAGCTATGCTTTCTTACATCTTATCCTGGAACAAAGTAAAATAAATTTAACATCACAAGAGGCTTCCTACCAGAGTAATCACTTGGATCAGACCTTTTCCAAAGAAAAAAATGAAAATATTGTTCATGATAAAACTATGTTTTGCCACCAGCAACACTTTTTCCTTCCTTGTCTGACCATGCACCCTCCTGAGGAGCAATCTCCCTACTATGCAGCAGAGGTGATCCAGAAACAATTCAAATTAATCCTGAATTTCCATGGGACAGCTGTTTGCTGTTAGCCAACTAGCCATTTGAAACTCATAATAAAACTCATCTCCTTAGTTCAAAGAACTAAAAATAGAACTATTTGACCCAGCAATCCCAATACTGGGTATTTACCCAAAGGAAAAAAAGACATTCTATAAAAAAGACACCTGCACTTGGATATTTACAGCAGCACAATTCACAATTGCAAAGATGTGGAAACAACGCAAGTACCTTTCAACACATGAGTGGAGTAATAAGATGTGGTATATGTATATCATGGAGTACTACTCGGCCATTAAAAAAAATGGTGAACTAATGCTTCTTGTATTAACCTGGATGGAACTGGAGAGCATTCTTCTAAGTGAAGTATCACAAGAATGTAAAAACAAACACCACATGTATTCACCATTAAATTGGAACTAATAGATCAAATCTTATGTGCACATATGGAAATAATATTCATTGCACATCAAGCAGGTGGGAGGGGTAAGGAGGGGACAGGTAAATTGACTCAGGTACAATGCGCACTATCTGGGCGATGGGCACACTTATAACTTTGCCTCAAATGGTACAAAAGCAATTCATGTAACCAAAACATTTGTACCCCTGTAATATTCCGAAATAAAATTTAAAAATAAATAAAAACTCATCTCCTTAGCAACAAATTTTCCTTTTCTTTCCCTTTTCATGTTTATGTATAATAAATATAAAAGTGAAAGGCTAATGAAAGGTGTTTCTGCAAATGAGTCTGAAAAAAGAAATAGAAAATACATGTGGTACAGAGAGCAGAAAAGAGGGTAAATACAAATGATCAGAAATGACCAGATGTGCTTGCTGTCAGCCTATATGCCAGTGCCACTCTCTACCCAATTAGTTTGTAATCATTGTATCTGTATGTTTACCTACTAATCATTTTTTCTTTTTTATAAGAATTTTGACCTAGAGACAGAACCTAGAAGAGATCAAGTCCAGCAAACTTGTAGAAAAAAATCAAATCAGTTAAAAACAATTCAGTTTAAAGTCTATTATAATTCAGCTTATATAAAATGTGTTATATTAACTGTACTTTTTACAATTTGTGAAGTAGGATTCATTCTATAGCAGGACACAGAAAAATGTCAAAATAGAAAAAAGGTCTTCCATGTTTCCAAACTTCAGTTTGATCCAAGGCCATCTTGAACCTTCCATAAAATAGGGGGAAAAAATTCCAAGAGCAGTCCAGTCTCCTTCGGGTGTGATGGTCCAAAAATATGCTTGAATAAAATCTTTCCTCATAGTGCCATTCCAAATCTGCATAAGTTTCACAGTAATGAGTAGCACACCTAAAATCAGGTTATCACCACCTAAGACTTCAACTTACAGCCAGCAGGAAGAAAATAGATGAAAATGTAAGCCAGGCACCTGGCTTGAAAGGAGAAGCAGAAGGAAAAGACCACAGCCTCTCACAAAGAAGTAGTTCTATTTCTTTTTTTTTTAACCTCATTTTTTTCTAATTTCAGCATATTACAGGGGTACAAATGTTCAGGTTACATATATTGCTTTTGCCCCACCCAAGTCAGAGCTTCAAGTGTGTCCACCCCCCTGACAGTGCACACTGCACCCATTAAGTGTGAATATACCCATCCCCTCCACCCCCTCCCACCTGCCTGATCCCTGGTGAATGTTACCACTATATGCACACATAAGTGTTGATCAGTTAATACCAATTTGATGGTGAGTACATGTGGTGCTTGTTTTTCCATTCTTGTGATACTTCACTTAGTAGAATGGGCTCCAGCTCTATCCAGGATAATACAAGCGGTGCTAGATCACCATTGTTTTTTGTGGCTGAGTAGAACGCCATGGCATACATATACCACATTTTATTAATCCACTCATGTATTGATGGGCATTTGGGTTGTTTCCACATCTTTGCAATTGTGAATTGTGCTGCAATAAACATTCTAGTGCAGATGTCCTTTTTATAGAATGTCTTTTTTCCTTTGGGTAGATGCCCAGTAATGGGATTGCTGGATCGGTCCTATTTCTAATTTTCATTAACATGACTGGCACTACGTCTGCATTCTTATAGCTGACCCCATCAGATTTCTTTCTTTCTTTTTTTTATTGGTCCAATGGGAGACAGATATCTAATTGACAGTTACAGAGCTCATTCCTTTTCCTTATCTACAGCTCTTCCCTTTCCTTCCCTCCAAGATATTTCTAGCACTCCTTTAAGGTAGAACAATGTGTATGAACTACTAGGCCACTCAATACTCAGAAGAAATTCTCTTATATTTCAGGATATACTGAGAATCTCTAGACTAATCTCACTGCCCACTGCAATACATAAAAATAAATCAATATAAGTCATTCTCTAACTTCAGCCTGACTCTGTGGATAACTATGCTGGGGGTCAGATGGGATAAATAAAATGTATAACAACTCATGAAATGTAGTTAGATAGTTTGAAGTTTTACATTTGAGATGTTCAAGCTAACTTTCCAGTTGGGTGATTATAACACTATTTGGCCTAACATTAGCAAAAGCTAGGACATGTTAGGCCTGCGTGCATAGGGAATAAAAGCCCTGTGGCAGCACCAATACAAGCAGTTGCCACAGGGAAAAGGAAAAACACATGAGAGAAAAAAAAAATCCCACAATGACAATCATATTCTTTATTGAAGGAGATTCACTCAAGTTTCCAGAATATAACACTTTTTCTACCTTGATGTGCTTTGAGTGGAGATTATTATACATATAAATATACCATACTGTTTATATATACACTCATTGCAAGTCACCTATTTGTCTTCCCTGTCTATTTGGCTGAGTGGGGCCAAATAGATAAAATAATAGGCACTATACCAGTTGCATATAGGAGTCAAATTTACCCAAAAACCTTTTATCTGAATCACCAAAGGCTGTATAAAAACATATACCTACGTACATTGGACTCACTAAAGATTTCTGATTCTTCACATTCACAGCAAAGTAATACTGCTGATTCACTGTCTTCCAAATGAGAGCTCTGTAATACAAACAAGATCATTTCAGAGACCCAGACAAATGAGCCCATAAGCATGAGGGAAAAGCCAGCTGAAATCACTGAATCATGTTAGCTCACAGGTAAGAAGCTGCAATTCTGATTAGTGGTGGCTATTTTGGAGAGAATACAGCCAACGAGGTGACTGGTTAGGTGATTGGAAAATTGATTGAGGACTATTGCATTAGCTGAAGCATTTCCTATGGTTTCCCAATTTGGGCAATGAGCCGTTCTTTTTCCGTAAAGATAGTGCCACTAACCCTGTTCATTTATCTTCACAATCAGAGATATACATTTGATGTGACTATTTGGAGACAGGGTTTAGAATATAACATAAGGCCTGATTAGAGGATCAAACTACTAGCCTAGTCTCATTAGCCCTCTGCTAAAAAGTATTTATAAGAGCCAAAAGACATGTCCTACCTAAGTCCCTCAACAGCTACCAAAAAACAATTTAAAACCTTTCCTTCCATTCTCCAATCTCTTTTTCAAAATCTATCTAGAAGACAGATAAGGGAAATAAGACAACAGAGTGAAATAATTAGCTGGTAACACTGGAGTATTTTTCCCTATGACTAATAACACACACACACACACACACACACACACACACACACACACAAAAAACAGAAAAAGCTCCAACTCTGACCCATTAGATTCCATTCAGATATTTGCCGTTTGGGTTACAGCTGCTGGAAACCGAATTATCCCTAGATAGATCATCAATGTATATGCTCATGTCATCAAAACTCACTACCACTGGCTGAAACTTAGTCATATACAACTGAGCTCAAGCAATACTCTATGGCTATCCTAGTTGATTCCTACTAAAATTTTCAAAGCTGAGGCTGTGTGTTAACCTGTAGTATTACCACAGAGATTAAGTGTGTTAGAGTACAAATAAACTTAAATAAAAGAAAGTAAAGCTCAGTTACTATTTCTGATAAATGTTTTGCTCCTGGCTTACTTTCTTTTTAATTTTTTCCTACTCTGATCCTTTGCCTACTTTTGGTTTTCTTTCTTTTTGTTTTTGTTTTTGAGACAGTCTCACTCTGTCACCCTGGGTAGAGTGCAGTGGTGTCATCGTAGCTCACTTCAACCTCAAACTCCTGGGCTCAAGGGATCCTCCTGCCTCAGCCTCCCAAGCAGCTGGGACTACAGGCACACACCATGACACTCAGCTAATTTTTCTATTTTTAGTAGAGACTGTGTCTCACTCTTGCATAGGCTGGTCTTGAACTCGTGAGTTCAAGCAATACTGGAACCTCAGCCTCCCAGAGTGCTAGGATTATAGGTGTGAGCCACCAGGCCTAGCCAGTTTTCCTTCTTACAACCAAGTCTCATCTGCCATTATCTCTCTCTTTTCCTCTTTTAGAAAATAATCAGAAATAACCAAATATTTAAAATCATTTTTTAAATCCTACAAATGCAAAATCTCTGTATTCCTTATACTTGTATTCCCTTGCATTTTGGAGAAGAAAAAACTCTCCATCTGGCTTTTAAAAAAATCAGTTAACAAAATACTTGAAGGAGTGTAGAAGTCATATTAGGAAAGATAAAGGCTTAAGAAATAATAAATAAAATATTTGAAGGAATTAATAAGGTAGAGATCAGAGCTGCTTTCAGTTCTCCCAAGTGCTCATACCACAACAGATAACATAATATTAAGCATATCAAAAGTGGCTTGCCCTGACACAGTGTATAAAAACTGAAGAGAGAAAAGTATAAGTTAAAACAAATTATACTAGTTAAGATTTCAGTTTTCATTCTTATAAATATTTCAGCATGTTTACACTAGCTCTTTCAAAATGACCTTTCAAGAAAGAGGTTCTGTAACCATACTTACATTCCTAAAGTTATTTTAACACTTTACTGTATACTTACTCATTGAAAGAATTCATTAGGATACAAGGTATCCATTTAAGTGTGCTGACAGCATTACAACACAATTGATTCATACAATAAGTATTTACCCGCAACCAAAATATTTAGTTCTAAATTAAATGTTAAGAATCCTAAAGGAAGACAAAGGATATTTCACGTTCTTTTCCCTGCCTTCTGAAATATCTAGTAATTCCAATTCCTGAGTTATTCCTGGGTTCTGTAGTGTGATCTGTCTTGTTTATGACTATATAGGACTTATTCTAAGAATGCAAGGATGAATGAATATTTAGGAACTCTAGTAATATAATTTAGTATATTAAGTCAAATGAGAAAAACTTTAAAATTATTTAAATAGATGATAAAAGATATTTGATAAAATTAATAGTCAGTTATTATTTCAAGTATTTTTAGTAAGCTAGGAATAAAAGATGCTTCTTTAATTCACTCCCTAGGTGGACTTTCATTAACATATATATTAATAGTACTTCTCAGGTTGGTAGGCCCTTACCTCAACCTGGTCTTGACTGAATTTCATGTTGTAGAAATTCCCCCTATGTTTCTTCTAGCATGAGGATGGTGTCTTCCCCAGTTTGTAGTGCAGATACCAATTCTCTTTTCTCTTCATTCTTTTCTTTTCTTAAATGTCTCTTTTGCATTTCGGTAGGAATTTTGAAGAGGACTAAGTCAAACTCATATTCTTGCATTGGAAGCACCAAGCCCAAATCTTAATTAAATTAAATTGAGCTCATATCCTCTTTCTGCTACTTAATGGCCATGTGATCTTGAATATATTCCTTAATTTCTCTGAGTTCAATTTCCTCATCCATAAAAATGGGCTCAACAATAACATCTATCTAATATGGTGTTGGAAAGATTATACAAGAGACAACATAAAAAAAGCACTTAGCATGACTTGGCTTTTGATGTTGCTACTATTACTGATGCTTCTAATAATAATAATAATAATAATAATCTTTTTCCTAGATTTATTAATAAAAGGCTTACACATTTGGATTTAAATTCTCTTTCAAAGAAACTTTTGCCTTCCAGAAAAATTTTGCTTATATTAAATTATAAATGTCTTTCATCTTTAAATAAAGACAAAATTGTATTCCTTATATAACCCAGAAGTATTGAGCCCACCATGAGTCATTCATTACCATTTATTGTACCCCTACTGTGTACTAAGCACTTTTCTTGGTACTGAATTAGCTAAGGTAAAACACCAAACAAAAAAGGAAAGATAACCCAGTAGGTTACAAAAACAGTTTTTTGCTTTTTATGTAAATGCAGAATCCATAAAGATAGTACATGGCTTTGTGGAAATATGTCCCTTTGGCTAAGTACTGTTTGAAGAAAAACAGGGGTTAAAATTACTGGTAAGAAAACACATCCATACATAATAAGAAGTTTCAATCAAGAACAGCTTCTAAGGAACAATAACAGTAATAAAATGTAATCTTTATATGGAATTTATGGTGCATGAACTCATATACTAAGAAGGATGTTTTGAAGAGTGTTAAAATCTAACTTGTGCAGTTACCTAACAATTTGCAAGCAGAAGTCTTACGAAATAATCCCATAAGAGTAGAAACCTGTTGCTATTGTTAAGTCTCTTTTATTCTACTCCTGTTATAGATTAAATGGTTTTACGAAGCAGAAAACATTTATTGACTATTTCTTTTCTCATTCTTTTTTTCTTCCATCTTTCCTCCTCTCTTCTTTGTGTATATGTGAATATATTGCAGCTGTACTTAAAGAAACTAAGGATTTTGAAAATATACTATTAGACATCAAACAAATATATCTGTACCCTAAAGCCTGATGACTTTGACACTAAGAGCTTTTAATCCTTTGAAGGCCAAGACATACCCTGACACTTAGGTGTAATGGGAATGACAAAGCAATTTCATAGCCTAAGGATTCAACTGAAAAAAGTCGCTCAGAAGTCCCTAATCAAGTTACACATTTAAAAACAATTATTTCAATATATAATACATGCATGTGGTAAAAAAAATTCAGAACATGTCAGAGTATTTAAGCCTTCCTCCCGTCCCTATCCTCTTACCTCCTAGTTCTCTAATAATCCCATTTCCAGAAGTAATCATTACATCAGTTTCTTAGGTATCCTTCCAGAGATATTCTGTGTAGATACAAGCATTATGTGTGTATATATCCTTTCTCTAAAATATACAAATGAAAGCATACTGCACCTATTTTTCTGTTATTGCCTTATTAGCTTAATATCTCATTTCACTATTTTTTAAAAAAACTATGTAACATAATAAATTTTTTAAATTACCATTTTTAAGGTACAGTTTGGTAGTGTTAAGTATATTCACATTGTTATATAACCAATCTCTAGAGCTTTTTCATCTTGCAAAACTGAAACTATAACCATTAAACTCCTTCTTTCCCCCTCCCCTGACCACTGGCAAACAGCATTCATGTTCTGTTTCTATGAGTTTGACTCATCTAGATATCTCATATATGTGGAATCATACAGTATTTGTCTTTTTGTGGCTGGATTATCTTACTTAACATAATGTCCTCAAGGTTCATCAATGTTGTAGCAGGTGTCAGAATTTCCTTCCTTTTAAGACTGAATACTATTCTATTGTATGTATCTATCACATTTTATCTATTAATGGATATTCATTTCATTATTTTGATTGCTGCATAATATTCCACTGTATAAATGTTTCACAATTAAGTTAATCATCTCCTATTCATAGATTAAAAGTTTCTTGTTATTTGCTGTAACAAATTATTAAATACTATAAATTTGATGGCTTAAACAACATAAATTTATTATTTTACAGTCTAGAGGTCAGGAGCCCTAAATCAAAGTGTTGGCAGACCTGTGTTCCTTCTGCAGGACCTAGGGCAGTGTTATAGGGGCTGAACTGTGTCCCCCAAAATTCATATGTTAAAGTCACAATCCCCAGTACCTCAAAATGTTGACTATATTTGGACGGGGTCTTTAAAGAAATAAGTAAGTTGGCCAGGCAAGGTGGCTCATGCCTATAATCCTAGCACTCTGAGAGGCCAAGGTGGGAGGATCACTTGAGCTCAGGAGTTTGAGACCAGCCTGGGCAAGAGTGAGACCCCGTCTCTACTAAAAATAGAGAAAAAATTAGCTGGGCGTGGTGGCCAGGCCTGTAGTCCCAGCTACTCAGGAGTCTGAGGCAAGAGAATCACTTGAATCCAGGAGTTTGAGGTTGCTGTGAGCTAGGCTGATGCCGTGGCACTCTAGGCTGGACAACAGAGCAAGACTCTGTCTCAAAAAAAGTAAAAAAAAAATAAATTAAAAAAAGAAGAAATTAAGTTAAAATGAGATTTTTTAGTAACCTAATTATGGTCCTCAATCCAATATGGGTGGGCCCTAATCCAATATGACTAGTGTTCTTATAAGAAGAGATTAGAGCCAGGCCCAGTGGCATGAACCTGTAGTCCCATTGAGGCAGGAGGATTGCTTGAGCACAGGGGTTCAAGGCCAGCCTGGGCAACATAGAGAGATCTCATCTCTTAATGAAGAGAGAGAGAGATTAGAACACAGACATCCCCAGAGGAAAGACCATGTGAAGGAAGAAGGAGAAGACAGCCTTCTACAAGCCAAGGAGAGCAGCCTCAGAAGAAATCACCCTGCCAAGATTCTGGACTTTTACCATCCAGAACTATGAGAAAATAAATTTTTGTTGTTTAAGCCACCGGTGTGTGATACTTGTTATGGCATCCCTAACAAACTATTAATAATATAGAAAGAATCCATTTCCTTGCCTTTTCCAGCATCTAGAGGCTGTCTGTATTCTTGGCTCGTGGCCCCCTTCCTGTATCTTCAAAGTCAGCAACAGTGGGTTGAGTGCTTCTCATGTCAGATCAATATGACCTCTTCTTCTGTATCCCTCTTCCACTTTTAACAAATTATAATTGATTATATTGCCTCCTGCCTTGATAATCCAAGATAAACATCCTATTTTAAAGGTATTATACCAGCCTGAGCAAGAGTGAGACCCTGTCTCTACAAAAAAATAGAAAAATTAGCCAGGTGTGGTGTTGCACACCTATAGTTCCAGCTACTTGGGAGGCTGAGGTGGGAGAATCACTTGAGCCCAGGAGTTTGAGGTTGCGATGAGCTAAGCTGATGCCACTGCACTCTAGCCTGGGGAAACAGAGTGAGGCTGTGTCTCAGAAAAAAGGTATATGATTGGTAATTCCCCTTTACCATGTAACATAGTATATTCACAGGATCATAGGGGATTAGGATGAGGACTCTTTTGAGTATCATTATTCTGTCTACCACCATAATCTTCTCTGAAGGTTTTATGGAGAAAACAACTGTTTTTTAGAATCCAATATTTATACCAGTACGTTGAGAAGCACAAAATTAATTAAGTGCTGTACAATAAGAAATATAACACCGTAGTTATATATCTTGTACATACAAAGGATCCTAAAAACATAGTAGCTACAGCAGAATGTTTGAAGTGCTTTTTCTGGAGAGACAATATGAATTTGATCCAACCACAGTCTTTTACACAGGCATCTTTGTGATCAATGGTACAGATTTGTAAATTAATTGTCTAGTATTAAGGATATAATCTTTCACCATCCTCTCCAGAGATGAAAAAAGAAAAAAAAAAGGATATAATCTATGGATATTGAAGGACAGCAATAATTAGACTGAGTCAATTTGAAAGTTTAAATCAGGACAAATTGAGTGGTTCCTTCTTCTAGGCATCCACCACAGTTCCATAGTTCCTTGCACATACACTTTCTTTCTTTTTTCTTTTCTTTTTTACTTTCTTCTTTCATTCTCTTTTCTTTTCTTTTTCTTTTTTCTTTCTTTCCTTTCTTTTTCTCTCCTTCCTAACTTCCTTCCCTCCCTACCCCCCTCTTTCTTTCTTCCTTCCTTCCTTTTCTTCCATTCTTTTCTTTCTTTCTTTTTTTGAGGCAAGGTCTTCCTCTTTTGCCCAGGCTAGAGTACAGTGGCATCATGATAGCTCACTGCAATCTCAAATTCCTGAGCTCATCCAATTCTCCTGCCTCAGCCTCCTGAGTAGCTGGGACTACAGGCACACGCCAACATGCCCAGCTATTTTTTTTTATTTTATTTTTTGCAGAGACAAGGTTTCGCTATATTGCTCAGGCTGGTCTCGAACTCCTGGCCTCAAGTGATCCCCTTACCTCAGCCTCCCAAAGTGTTAGTATTATTGGCGAGAGTCACTACACCTGGCTTTTTTGTTTTTTGTTTTTTTTTTAAGATGCTCTCTCACTCTGTTGCCCAGGCTGGAGTAGCAGTTTCAAACTCCTGGCCTCAAGCGAGCCTCGTACCTCAACCTCTGGAGTAGCTGAGATTACAGGCATGAGCCACTGTGCCTGGCTCTGCACATATATTCTCTAACCCTTATCTCACTCTACTGTAATTATTTCTATTCAGATTCTTTCTCCCCCTCTTGACTGTGAGCTTTTCAACTTGCATCTCTAGGGCCTGGCACACAGTAAGCATCCAATAAATGTTCAATAAATAAATGATTTAGCATTAGTTGTTATAATTTTTCCTTGCTGCCAATAACAAATGTACACATTAAAGATGAGTTATAATCTTTGTATATAGGTATGATGAAGAGACCAACAGGCTTCACTCCCCTAAACACATATTTGTCCTTTAATTACTCACAGTAGCAACAGCTCCTATTAGAAGAGCCAATTGTTACATGAAACACTGCCTCCCCTGGGCTCCAGGTCAATGTGGAAGCTTTAAGCCAAAAGAGCATCTTCATTTCTCAGAGCTACTTAGTAGGTTGGCCTGTCAGTGGCTGGGGCAATCAAGGCATTCATGTTACAATACTCCCTAACTCTGCAATTAGCCCATTTCATTTGCAAAGGTATTGCTGCGCTCCACTCTCTACACAGCTGTGTCACAGTAAGCATCACAGGCTTGTATCTTGACTCACTATGCCCTTCAGAAGGAACACATTTCTCAGTCCAAATCTTACCCATCCTTCAAAGCACCAAATTCCAGAATTTCAGGAAGTTTCAAAATGATGACTACAGCCTCACTGAAATGGAAATTCCCCTCTGAGCCTCCATTGTGTAGGCAGGGTTTGGCAAACTATAGCCTGTGGGCCGAATCTGGCCCACAGCCTGTTTTTATATGGCTAGCAAGCTAAGAACGGTTTTCACATATAAAAAATTTTTTTTTCTTTCATTTATTTTGAGGCAGGGTCTTGCTCTGTTGCCCAGGCTAGAGTACAGTGGTGCAATCATTGCTCACTGTAGCCTCATATTCCTGGGCTCAAGCAATCCTCCTGCCTCAACCTTCCAAACAGCTGGGACTACAGGCTCATGCTGCCACACCTGGCTAATTTTTTTTTTTTTGTAGAGACAGAGTCTATGTTGCTAAGGTTGATCTCGAACATTGGCCTCAAGCAATCCTCCCACCTCAGCCTCCCAAAGTGCTGGGATTACAGTTGTGAGCCAGTGTGCCCAGCCTCAGTTTTCACATTTTTAAAGGGTTGTTTAAAAAAAAAAAACAAACAGCAAAGAAGAATATGTAACAGATACCATATGTGGCTAGCAAAGCCTAAAATATTTACTATTTACTACTAGCAAATATTTAATATTTATTACCTAATCCTTAACAGAAAAAGTTTGCCAACCTCTCTGGCCTAGAGCATACAATTCAGCCTAATGACAAATTGCCTAGAACTATTCTCTAATCTGTGCATGGTCTTGTCTCCTTGCGGCAGATTCTCTCTGTTGTCTACCGAGTCATCTCTCACGTACCAGTCCCACCACTCAGGCTAAAAATGCCAGATACCTGCCTTTGCAGCTTAGCCTCCCCGGAGCCCAGCAAACAGTCAATATATCCTAATCCTGGTCAATAAGACCTGAGGGCAAGTCTACTGGGGGCTTGTGGGAAAGGTCTTCCACCTTAATATAGCCGACTTGACAAAAGAAACTGCCCTTTCTATGCCTTCAGATGCAGTTGTGCAAAGATACAATACTTCTAGCTGTGACAATTTTGTTACCTTGAAAGTATAGGCCCAAGGACAAAAAGTAGCATGTTAAAGATAGTAGAATAGAAAAGATGGAAAGTACCCGGAACTTTGATAACTGCCTTGCCCTTGGGCTTCTTATGCTAAAAATGTCACAGTTTATCCCATTTTAATATGGCATTCTGGTATTTTCAACAGAAAGAATCCTAACTCCCTAACCAGATTTTGTATACTTGGAGAATAGGGCCCATCTCTTCTAAGTCTGCTTTTCTATAGCATGCACAGGGCTGCAATTGTTCAGACCCCGTTATTTTATGGGTAATGATTTTGGATGAAATTTATCACTCATAGAGTTTGAAAAGATTTCTGAGCTTACAAAAGCAACTGAGGAGGCCAGCTTCTATGAAAATAACCTTGATGGATAGCTACCATAAGCAGAGCACTTCACATTTATTATCTTATTTAATACTAAAATAACCCAGTGAGATTATACACTCCAAATCATTCATTAAGTATTAGTGGCAGAGCAGGGATTTTAATTCAGGCCTCTTCCATACAACATTCATACTCTTCCACTATACCTCCTCTTCCCCTTCTAAATCTTTTATTGCAACTAACAGTGATAAGATTTAGAGGTTTTTCTTTTCATTTTTTGAATGTTCACTTATGATAGCATGTCAGATCACATACAAATGCTACACTACTTATAGAGGCAAATTCACACCCTCACACAGAGATAATCTGAATATTTATTTTTTCAAAAAAGCCCATTAGACCCTGTCATCTTGAGATTGTTTTTTTTTTTTTTTATTTCAGCATGTTATGGGGGTACAGATGATTAGGTTACGTATGATACCCTTACCCTCCCTCCCCGCCAAGTCCAAGCTTCAAGTGTGTCCATTCCCCGGGGGTGCGCATCGTACTGATTGTTTGTGCATATGCCCGTCCCCTCCTCCCCCCTCCCCTCGCCCAACATCTAATACATTTTATTCTTATATGTGCACTTAGATGTTGATCAGCTAATACCAGTTTGATGGTGAGTACATGTGGTGCTTGTTT
>NW_012151241.1:1292429-1300934 GCF_000956105.1 Propithecus coquereli | reverse complement strand
AATAAAAACAAAATGGGAGGCATCAATTTACCAGACTTCAAACTCTATTACAAAGCTGTAATATTAAAATCAGCTTGGTACAGGCACAAAAACAGAGCCATTGACCAGTGGAACAGAATTGAGAACCCAGATATAAAACCATCCTCATATAGCCATCTAATCTTTGACAAAGCAGATCGTTTGGTTTTTTAATATTTTTTTTCTGTTCCCTTTTTCTAATATAACCATCTGCCCTAAAAGGGTATGTTTCTGAAATAGGAGAAAAATCCTCAAAGCAGTGATTCTCAAAGTGTGGTCTCCAGGTCAGCAGCAGCACCTGATAACCTGTTATAAATGCGAATTCTTGGGCCCCACCTTAGATCTATCAAATAAAAATCTTGGGGTAGGGCCTAGAAATGTGTTTTTAACAAGCCCTCCAGATGATTCAGATATACCTTAAAGTTTCAGAACCACTGGTCTAAAGTATTTGCTTCTGTAGATAGCATCTAAATTACTGCATTAAAACCAGAATAGTGGAATCATATCACTCCATGAAAATAGTTAAGCAGTAGGTCTCTAAATTCCAATGACTTCTCAAGGCACTGAAGGAACAGTTTCTCTATAACCAAATTGAAATAAGAGATGAATGCTTTCTCTATTATTCATATTTGACTCAGATACAAAAACAGACTAAAATGCTAAAATGGTAAGCCTACAATCAAAAGGAGTGTGAAGTAATTCCTGCAACTTAAGATTGATCGAGCACCACAATTAAATCACTGCTGCTGTGCTGAGACATAATCACACTATTATTTTAACATCAGAGCTTGGAGGGATGAAAAAACATCAGCACATTAAACTTAACCTGGAAATTAGGGAACACCAGTAGGAAAGCTTTACAATCCAGTTTCATATTAAGTCTGTAAAATGGTGAGGTATTAGGGGAAAGGGATGACTTGGGATTCAACCTCTACCTGGTGGATAATTTGCCATGAGAGTTAAAATGCACTGTATCATTTATCGTAACTCTGAAGAACTTTTAACCCTAGTTTAAGTAAGAATCATCACTACCAAGAAGAAATCAGAATTACTCTAAAAAAAAATCACTCCTTTAAGGGGAAGAGGTCCAGGTATTTCAATGAATCCAAATGGGTTTGGGTTTTTTTGTTTGTTTGTCTTGTTTTTTTAAAGAGACAGGGTCTCATTCTGCTGCCTAGGCTGGAGTGCAGTGGCCCAGCCATGGCTCACTGTAACCTTGAATTCCTGGGCCAAGTGATTGTCCCACCTCAGCCAGTTTTGTATAGTCTTTAATTTAGGATACAAAAGACATAGTTAATGCTGAAGAGAAAATACCAATAAGAACTACAACAAAGTCTATTTGTGATTAAAAATCAATACTTTCATAGATCAGAAATAAGGAAGCAAAAAAAAAAAAAAAAAGAAATAAGGAAGCAAAGGAGACTATGTTGGAAGAGTTTGAAACCAGTCCAGAAAAATCAATTAACTGGAAACAAGCAGTACAAAGATTATTCAGAAATTTATCTGTAGATCTTAAATTATGTATTCTTACAGAAACATTCCTAACTAACGCTTGGATTCCTAAACTAACAACTGATAGCAAAACCACCAAAAGGAAAGTGATGTATCCAAAAGCAGTCCTTCATATGTATAGGTTATTCAGTTTACATACAGGGCCACTGCCTGTATTTGATGAACACCTCTACAGGGTAACATGTATACTAAGTTAGGTACCATGGCAGATTTTGAAAAGCAATCATCCACAAAAGAACATGTTAATAAAGAAGTAACAAACAACTTTGTAAAGAAAGGGAAAAGCAAAAAAGCCAGTGGTAGATGTTCAATCCTGGCTGAAAGCCCACAAAAAGAACTATAAGAAAAAAATAGCAGCATCTCAGATCTTCTAGACTTGGAATCTCAAGATACAAAAGAGAAACTCTTGGATTTATGTCTCTAGTTGCTAATTAAGTGGCTTAAAATTGAAATATAATCCATAGAGAGGCTAGTTTGTCCCTACTTAGGCAAACCAAATACTCTATTATTTTCCATTTTGAGTTAAGCTTCTGCTATTAACAAGTTAGCTGCTTATCTCCATCTTGTTCTGTGGAGGAGTATGTATGTATGTATGTATATATTTATTTATTTATGTAGCAACTGTAGCCTGACAATCTGTGTAGGAGTTTTTAAAAAATCAGTTCTATCAGCTTCATGAGGTGACAGCAGGCTAGCAAAAGAAGGAGGTACTGCAAGCTTAACTTTATGTGTGCACACAATTCTTGTTTATCCCCATTTACTTGGTAAATTACCCTACATACTTCATGGTCTTTAAAACCATAGAATTCTAGTTCTTTATTTCTCTCCCCAGACTAATATATGAGAGCTATCTGTGGTTTAATTACAACCATTCCCCAATCCTGCCATACAAACACCTTTAAAAATTCTTTGTAGCTTGATTTGGAACCTGTGCCATGAAAGTAAATTGGGTTTTAGAGATGCTAATGTGTATACCATGTAATATGATCACTGTATGCTTCTGTAGAGTGTGCAAAGAGGTAGAGCTCTATTATTTCTTTGGTAAATGAGGGTTTAAACAGCAAAAATGAGGCTATTTTAGAGAAACTAGGGGGAAAGCAAGAGAAATCTGAAGACAAGACACTGAGTAAGAAAGAAGAGAAAAGCCTCCCTTGGACATTTGTCTGGGGATGCACACAAGGAAAGAAAGACAAGTGCAGAAAGATTGCTGTTACTGAGATAGAATCCTGAGACCTACCAAGTCAGGTTTCAGATGATTGTGAAAAGAATAGTTTTTACTTCAAACCAAAGATTAGGCCTATTTTCTTGCAAGTAAAGAGCCTGATAGCTTCCTTAATAAATAAGACAACTGAAAGTTTTAGGTCTAATACTGGATGAAGAACCTAGGTTGACTAGCAAGGAAAGTTAGAGATACCTAAAATTAAGGACTAATAGGCTGAACTGGAAGTGAGTGATGATTTTGTATTTGCAATTAATTTCCTATATAGCATTCCCAATCACAAGATCTTATGCTGTAGCAAGGTCATTTTTGCATTCTAATTGATTAACTGGATTATGACGAGAGAGGCTGCCTAGAAGGAGCTGAGTGAAAGGCTGTAAATCTGAGGTATAATCTTTCAAAGACATTCATTCCCTATTCTTAGGAGAAATAGTTACATCAATCATTAAAACTATCTGAGGGGAATATCATCTGAATACCTCTCTGGGGCTCTCCTTCCCTGATTCAAACCCTTGACATGTACTAAAAACTCATATTCAATTTTGGGTGCAGCAGAGGTAGGGCCTACCTCTCAAGATCATTGAATCCATAAAACTGTTTAAAGGTGAGAGAAGCCCAATTACAGATTCTGCTCTAATCTGCCTTTTTCTCCTCAGTCACCCACATTTCAGGGGCTGACATCATAGTAAGGTTGCCATGCTCCTTGGGGGAAACCCTCATGCAGGTAGAAGACAAGGTGATCACCTAAAATTCAGTCCCCACCACAGAATTCTTAGAAGAGTCTCTGTCATATATTGGTCAAGGGCCTGTGAAATCCTCCCCGCTCCTCTGAATGGGGAGGAAAAACAGACTTGCAGCCCTCTCATCCAGCATCATAGAAAACAACCTGGAAAAGTGGGACTTTATGGAGGGCTAATAGAAGCAGCCCAGAGCTGACTACAAGTTGAGCAACATCAGGAAATGAACAGAGAAATGAAAGTAGAAGTCTCTCGAAGGTTCTAGCCATAAAATAGCAATGCCAGGGAACAGAGGAATATCTAGAGAAGAGTTCATCAAAGAAATGGGGCATCTTTCTAAGTTAGTTTCCACCTTAGGAAAAAGATTTTGGAGATGAATTCTGAAATTGCTTCAAGGGCCAGAGATCCCAGAAGGATGGTCAATACCATGGGGTCTTACCTACTCAACCATAACTGGGAGATGTCATGAGTGCTAGTGTGGTAAGAAACTCCTCCAAACCAAAGAGGGATCTTAGTAATCTAAGGGCTCCAGTGATCAAGGACTGCCTCCTACAACCAAGAGTGTTGGTTGCCTAAAATCCAAGCCAACCACGCTTTAAAGAGCAGCCTGATGGTGAGTGAAAGCTCAAATTTGAGGTAGGGCTCCAGAGATAGCCACAGGGCTCTCCCCTTGCGGTACCCTTTGCCTCAGTTAGCTTGGTTTCTAAGGTCTCATAGTTCCATCTCCAGAGTTTTTCCACTGGGGCCACTGCAGCTTCCCAGGTTCCTTACGGAAGCCAAAGGAAAACACCTTGGGTCCCGGGTCCCTAAGCTTTAGGCCAAAGGGAAGAGCCAGGATAAGAATTTAGCCCCGACTAAAAAGAGCAAGGAGACTACAGACCCAAAAAGGGAGAGCATCAAGGAAGGATGAAGAAGGATCATAAGCCATAGGGAAGAGTCACCCTGCTCAGGCCAGGGGATTGGCAGAGACCCTTGTGAACAAGACCTGACTACTCTCATAGAAAGGAGTTCCTCTAATAGGAACTTACAGAAAAAAATAAGTTGCTTTTGACAGTGGCTTTTTCTCAGGAACAGAGGCAAAGCACAGGAAGGTACCCTGCAGAAATCAGTCTGTGTCAACCTCTGCACAGAGTCAAGCTCCAGTTGAAAACAGAACCTTTCATGGGCAACAGAAATAGATACTAAAGCACAGGAGTTTATGATAATCACTGGCCTGATCCTAGAGAGAAATTTGGAGCTTAGGCATGGACTTCTTGCATGGGACATTAGTCAGTACTATTTTTTTCAGGTTTGGTTTTATTAATAGCATGTCTATTAAAAATAAAACTATTCCCTTTGGGCCAGCAATTCCATTTCTAAGAATTGATCATAACTGTATGAAATGACATTTTCCCAATGTTACTCACTGTAGTGTTTACCATAATAACAAAATCCTGAAAGACTGGTTAAATACATTATGGTATATTTAAAAAATGGAATTTTATCTAGGAATAAATAAGAACAAGGAAGCTTTTCATGTACTAATATGGAAATATTTCTAAGTCAGATTAAGTGAAAAGAAGGTATAGAATACTGTATACAGTATCCTATCATTAGTGTAACAGAGGGGAAATGCATACACACACACACATACACACATATTTCATGTCTATGCATAGAGTGCTTCTAGAAAGAGACAGAAAACTAATGACATTCATTGTGAAGAGAACTAGATAGCTAAGGGACAGAAATAAGAGGAAGGCTTCAACTATATACCCTTTTATAAGTTTTTGACTTTTGAACCTTGTGAATATATTGCATAGTTTAAAAAAAATTAAATAAAAAATAAATTTAAAAATCAAATAACAACAAAAGAATTTATTTAGCTTTTCAGCAGTAAGCAAGTCCAAGAAAGAACCAGATTTGATTAAACTCTGACATGTAAGTGAGGATATTGACAAATGTCACAACAGTATCTATTGGGGCCTGTGTGAGCTTCTTTGGAGACCTAGAATGCTGGAATCACAAAAACCAAAATCTGTACATTGCATCATTTGATTTAGCAAATTTCTACTGGAATTACCATGTCATCTTTGTCTATTTGATAAAAAATAATAGTTTTCTCTTAAAGTTTCTCTTCATGATCAGTAACTTTTACCTCAATACAAAACAAATAAACAGGCTTTCTTTTAGATGGATATAATACAAATGAAGTCTGCACACCACAAAGGTCAGAATGGAATCTTTCATGGGGGAACTCTAATTGTAGACAATGAATCTTCTATACATGGCAACATCATATGAGGCCAACTGAAGCAGTATTAAGACTTTCTCAAGTTGTTAGATTCCCTTAAGCATTTCTAAAACTTCTCACATGAGAAGGAAAGGAAGCAAAGTATGGTATTTTAGGAATGAAATTCTGGCTAACAGGGTTATGGGGCATCTGAGAAGTCACGGGATAGGTCCAACTTTCAACTTTCTCAGAGGGGAGGCTGCAGTTTTTTTTCCCCCAACATCTGCTATTAAAATTAGTTCTGCACAAATGTTTGCAGATGTAGAGCAGCTGGCAGTCCTGCTTGCATTTTGCCCATTGGTGGATTGTAAGCAAATCACTGAAGTAGGGCTGTTGAATTTTCCATTTGTGTTAGAGTGTATTCAGAGAACTAGTAAATTTATGTTCTGGAACACTGAATTCAGAATGTTAATATCCTACTGAACACCGGTAAGATCTTGAGATATTCATAGCAGATTTGAAAGTTTACATCTAGTCTCTCAAGATAGCAAGATTTGAAAATATACTCTCTTGCAGCCATTTGTAGGCAATTCCTTTTCACACCAGGGTGGAATAAAGATACATTGTTCTGTCTATCTATATTAGTGCTTTCTGATTTACTTGACATCTTAAAAAGAAATCACTCGGACTTGGGGGGGGGGCCAAGGGCAATATATGTAACCTAAACATCTGTACCCCCATAATATGCTGAAATAAAAAAAAAAGAAATCAGAAAATAAACATATCCTACTTAGTTATTTAATCAAATAAATGAAAAATAAAACAAGCTATAATTTTCATCTTTCAGATTGGAAAAGATATGAGACTATAAGTGTTTCCAAAGCTAGGAAAAGAGAAAGAAGAACTCACACACTAATGGCTGGGAGTATAAAGTGGTAAAACTTTTTCTGAAAAGTAATATGACATTTATATCAAAGTCTTAAAGATATTCATTACCTTAGACTTAGTAAATTACAGCATTTATTTTAAAGAAATAATCAGAGATGTGTATAAATATTTACCCTGGAAAAGTGGGACTTTATGGAGGGCTAATAGAAGCAGCCCAGAGCTGACTACAAGTTGAGCAACATCAGGAAATGAACAGAGAAATGAAAGTAGAAGTCTCTCGAAGGTTCTAGCCATAAAATAGCAATGCCAGGGAACAGAGGAATATCTAGAGAAGAGTTCATCAAAGAAATGGGGCATCTTTCTAAGTTAGTTTCCACCTTAGGAAAAAGATTTTGGAGATGAATTCTGAAATTGCTTCAAGGGCCAGAGATCCCAGAAGGATGGTCAATACCATGGGGTCTTACCTACTCAACCATAACTGGGAGATGTCATGAGTGCTAGTGTGGTAAGAAACTCCTCCAAACCAAAGAGGGATCTTAGTAATCTAAGGGCTCCAGTGATCAAGGACTGCCTCCTACAACCAAGAGTGTTGGTTGCCTAAAATCCAAGCCAACCACGCTTTAAAGAGCAGCCTGATGGTGAGTGAAAGCTCAAATTTGAGGTAGGGCTCCAGAGATAGCCACAGGGCTCTCCCCTTGCGGTACCCTTTGCCTCAGTTAGCTTGGTTTCTAAGGTCTCATAGTTCCATCTCCAGAGTTTTTCCACTGGGGCCACTGCAGCTTCCCAGGTTCCTTACGGAAGCCAAAGGAAAACACCTTGGGTCCCGGGTCCCTAAGCTTTAGGCCAAAGGGAAGAGCCAGGATAAGAATTTAGCCCCGACTAAAAAGAGCAAGGAGACTACAGACCCAAAAAGGGAGAGCATCAAGGAAGGATGAAGAAGGATCATAAGCCATAGGGAAGAGTCACCCTGCTCAGGCCAGGGGATTGGCAGAGACCCTTGTGAACAAGACCTGACTACTCTCATAGAAAGGAGTTCCTCTAATAGGAACTTACAGAAAAAAATAAGTTGCTTTTGACAGTGGCTTTTTCTCAGGAACAGAGGCAAAGCACAGGAAGGTACCCTGCAGAAATCAGTCTGTGTCAACCTCTGCACAGAGTCAAGCTCCAGTTGAAAACAGAACCTTTCATGGGCAACAGAAATAGATACTAAAGCACAGGAGTTTATGATAATCACTGGCCTGATCCTAGAGAGAAATTTGGAGCTTAGGCATGGACTTCTTGCATGGGACATTAGTCAGTACTATTTTTTTCAGGTTTGGTTTTATTAATAGCATGTCTATTAAAAATAAAACTATTCCCTTTGGGCCAGCAATTCCATTTCTAAGAATTGATCATAACTGTATGAAATGACATTTTCCCAATGTTACTCACTGTAGTGTTTACCATAATAACAAAATCCTGAAAGACTGGTTAAATACATTATGGTATATTTAAAAAATGGAATTTTATCTAGGAATAAATAAGAACAAGGAAGCTTTTCATGTACTAATATGGAAATATTTCTAAGTCAGATTAAGTGAAAAGAAGGTATAGAATACTGTATACAGTATCCTATCATTAGTGTAACAGAGGGGAAATGCATACACACACACACATACACACATATTTCATGTCTATGCATAGAGTGCTTCTAGAAAGAGACAGAAAACTAATGACATTCATTGTGAAGAGAACTAGATAGCTAAGGGACAGAAATAAGAGGAAGGCTTCAACTATATACCCTTTTATAAGTTTTTGACTTTTGAACCTTGTGAATATATTGCATAGTTTAAAAAAAATTAAATAAACGCACTATCCGAAGGATGAACATATTTAAAACACGGACTTTGGTGGGGGGGGAACCAAGGGCAACACACCTA
>NW_012151241.1:1280053-1292379 GCF_000956105.1 Propithecus coquereli | reverse complement strand
GGTCTCGCTCTTGCTCAGGCTGGTCTCGAACTCCTGAGCTCAAACAATCCGCCCGCCTCGGCCTTCAGCTCTAATTCTTGAAAACAGAGTGTTTACAGCTTTATGTTTCTTTAAGCATCTTATGAAATTGGTTGACTATTAGTACCCACTGGTTGTAACAGCATAGTACAACATCAGCATGAACTCTTGGCTCTCATCTAAGAAACAAAACAATAGTAATAATAAAAATCAATGTGTATACCTATGCCTACAGGCTACATTAAAAAAGAAAGAACTCTCCCTCCCCCAGAAGAGTTTAATGATATTTACAAAAGGTTAGGTGAGTACAGGAACAGTAACTAAAGAAGGCAGGGGAGCTAGTGCTCTCTTAACATGGTGATATGGAGTACAGAAGGAGGGGTTATAGTAGCAGGTGAATATTCTTGGTATCCTAACATGTATTTTTTTTGCACAGTAAAGTGAAAGTAATAGGACTCTGAAATGCCTCATGTTAGAAAGAGTTTTAAAAATTAATTTTGATGAGTTTTAGAACTACAGGGTTAATGAAACAAGCAAGCAAACTAACATGCAAGCAAAACAAAAAATCCATAGGTACTTATGCATTACCTAAAAAACCCCAAGAGAAATGGAATTGGGTAAAATGGCTTTTAATATAATTTTTTAAATAAAAAAGCTTTAAAATGTACAAGTAGCTCAAAAACATCCCAAGGAAAAATAAAAAATAAACAACAAAGTCACATATCCAGAAGAAAGGTCGAACTTTATCATCATCACCTACCTTTGCCTTCAATTTCAACCAACTTCTACTATTAGTATAGGACATTGAACCTGAATAGAGTAAAAATAAATTAATTGGAAACCCCAATCCAAGGAAAAGCTCCCTTCTGTTTTCCATTCTGTTTTTTGAAGAGATTATGGACAAGAACCAAAATTGCTATGAGTGACTGACTGACTGGTTTATAATAAACAAACTTCTAGGGAAAGTTCTTGAGAAATTTAGTATTTGGTCTAGTTTATGCCACTTTCCATATCTATTAATACATCCCCTTAAAGAGGAAGTGTTCAAAATAATGACTGGTTTCCAGAAAAGTTTATGAATATACTAAAGATATTTTATTAAAAGGGGTCTTCAGATTAACATGTTTAACTAAAAAAAAAAATTATAGTTGCGTTTGTTTTATTTATTGCCTTTATGAGCTGTGAAAAGAGAAGATGGAGATACAGAATTCCCTCTGATTGTCAGATAACATCTAACTCGGTCAGAAAATTAAGTTAATCATAATGTTACAGAATCTCAAAAGATTAAGGAGTTGGTCCTGGGCCCTCTTCTTTCTCTCAATCTCTAACTCTCCCCCTAAGTGATCTCATTAGTCTCAGGACTTTAAACATCAACTGTTTGCTGATTACTCCCAAATGTACAGATGCTCCTTGACTTAGGATGAGTCTACATTCTGATAAACCCATTAAATAGTCAAGAAATCGTTAAGTTGAACCATGGTAAGTTGGGGACTATCTGTATATCCCTAGCACAAACCTCTTCTCTAAACTCCAAAATCATGTATTCAACTATTTGTCTTCTCCACTGGGAGTCTCACAGTCATCTGAAACTTATCATGTCAGAACTATACTCCCCATTCCAACTTTCACTCCCTCCTTCAAATCTGCCCTGGTCTAGTGTTTCTTATCTCAGAAAACAGTGCAAACATACATGACAATTGCTCTAATCAGAAATCTGGAATCATTCCTTGACTTATTCCTTGGCCTCAAGCCTCCTATTCAACTTATCAGTAAGCCCTGCAGGTTCTGTCTCCAAAATATGTCTTAAATCTAATTCTTATCATCTCCATGTATCACCTCTCACCTGCAATTGCCTCCCTACTGGCCTCCTTCCTTCCACCCTTATCTCCTACAATCTGTTCTCCACACAGCAGACCAAGGAATTTTTTGAAAGCAGAAACATGGTGACTCCCATGTTGAAAATCTTTCAATGATTTCTCCATAGTTCTTGGGGGGAAAAAAATCCAAACTTCCTACTATGGAAGGAAGTGATCTGGCCCTTGCTTACTTCTCTAGTTTTCTTGTTCAGCCCTAGTGCATTATGAACCAGCCACATTGGCCTCCCCTCAGCTCCTTAAACATGCCAAACTCTCTCCTACCTCAGGGCCTTTGAATATGCCTTTTGTTTAGACTATTACTCTTTTCCTTTTTTCCTATGGCTACTCATTCTTCAAACATCACTAAGTATAAGTCCTTAAAGGAGGCCTTTCCTAACATCTAATCTAAGTATTGTTCCCTATTTGTTTTAGTCATAGAATTATCACAATTTGTAATTACAAATTTGTGTACATGCTTAATTCTATCTTTACTACTATATAGAATAAGCTTCATGAAGGAAGGAATTATGTCTGCTTTATTCATCAATGCATACTTACTACCTAGCACAATGCAAGACACATAGATTCTCAGTATATAAGTTTAGAATGAATAAATCAATGAATGAAAATTTTTTTAAAAACTGGAGAAACATATGGAAACAAAGAGAAGATCAAAAAAATATAAACTGCAAATCTCCCTTGTTACCTTACTCGGCATTCATACTTCCTCTAGATTTCTACTATAGAAGATATTCCATATTAAATGAGTTACTAGTCATAAATTAGTGTAAGGCATACACAAAAAAAATGAGAGAAGATCCAGCTATATCCTACTAAATATATGCTGATTATAACTAATAATGATGCAATATAAAACTCAAGATCTCAAATTTTTAATTTTCTGAGCTTTATCAAAAATGGATAGGAAGAGAAACAAGCTCAAAGCAGCAAGTGAACAACTGAAAAAGTCTGGCTCAAGATTGGTTGATTTTCTCATGTCAGTCACAGGAAATCTTAGTAAATACAGCATTTGGTGTTACTTTTAATAATTATACAAATTATACAAATTGGTGGCTAAATTACATGATTTTCCCTAAATCTCACGTCTGTACATTTTATTTTTAAAAATGTGTCTAGATATATAGTTTTAAAATTCCCTGGTGATAAGTCTAACAACTAAAATATGATGACTATATTTTCCAAACAAAAAAATCAGAATATATATTGACAAATATTTTAAAGAATATTGAAAAATCCATAATACAGGTTAAGTATTATAATTTCTATATTATACACATATACAGACTCAGCCATGCAATTTATCCAAGATAAGTTTAAGAGGTAGAATCAGTATTCAAACTTCGGTTTTTCTTACTCAGAGGTGCATGCTGTTTCTACTTTGCTACACTGCTTTCTGCTGTTCTTTTTTTAAATAAACTTTATTTTTGAGAGCAGTTTTAAGTTCACAGCAAAATTGAACAGAAGGCACACATATTTCCCATATACCCCCTGCCTCCACACATGTATAGCCTCCCCCATCACCAACATCCCCCAGTAGAGTGGTGCATTTGTTAAAATCAACATGCTGTTCATTTTCTCATTCACTCCAATATTAATTGAGTACCTACTACATGCTATTGTGAATAAATGGATATTAGAAAGGAAATTACAACTCATCCTTAAAGTTAATAAACACTTCCAGAATCACACTAAACCTAACATGAGAGAGAGAGAGAGAGAGACAGAGAGACAGAGAGAGAGAGAAAACAGACTACTTGAAACAAAGAGGATCAACTGTCAGTCTTTTTCTTTGTTAGATCTGCTCCAACAGCATGTGACATCCATTTGAGGCCTCTGGCCCATCAGAAAATCATCAAAACAAGACGCAATGTTTTCAAGTCCCAGCCAAGGCTCATGAAGATTAAGCTGGTGAAAGCAATGCCAGAAATAAAATGTTGGGTATACTAAATTTTGACACCTAAAGATGTAAGAGAATAGAACGTTAGAAAGATGAATGATGTTTTTAAAAATTTGTTACAAAATAATTTGCTCAGGAGTATCCCATAAAAAATAAGAGCAAACCAACTGCAAAGATAATATTAATATATTGTATGCACATGCTTCTAGGATAAAGAGCCTTCTCCTTATTCATTCAATCATTCATTTCTTCATCCATCCATCAATTATCCATCTGGCTAGCTGGCCATCAGACATCATTGAGCGTCTGTTATATGTAGGACACTCTGCTAAACAGTATAAAAAGATGAATCAAATGTAGGTTTCACTCTGAAGTAACCCTCAGTTTAGTACTGGAAGGAAAATATAATTATAAGGTAGAAAGGTTACTTTCTGCTCAAGGATTAGGGAGGGCTTTGTGGAGGAGAGGTGTTTCAACTGGGCCTTAATACAAAAGACCTGGACATACAGAAATGTGAAGAGAGTACACTGGAGGATGGAGGCAGTGGGTTAAAATTGTAAAGAGACTAAATAGAATCCAGGCTTTATCCTGGAGAGTCCAGGATTCTGTTATTAATTCAGCCCACTTAACTCACAAACACTGAGATATTTCCCATTTCTAAACTATAAAATGGAGCTAATATTACCCTCCTCCCTAACTGGGATTTTGTAAAGAGTGATTAACACTTACAAAGGAGTAATACACCCAGAGGAAGTTTCTTTTCCTGAATTTTAAAATGTAGAAAAGAATTTTACACATTACATTTTCTCCTTAATAAATCTTGCATAAGCCAGAACTTTCTCTAGCCAATCTGATAAATAAATAACTAAGATAATTCCTCAAAGTATCATAGAATTCTTTGGCCTCCTTATCTGTGTCCTAACCTTATTGAGCTAACAACAGAGGTAAGACACAGCAACTGCCTGGGAGATGAAATATTAATAGTAAGAGAGAAAATACACTCAGGTGAATTAGTTTGATGCCACCAGAACATAAGCTCATTCTTAACATAAAAGAAAGTAATTCTCAGAAACTGGAAGGACATTACAGATAGGTTTAGTTTACCTCACACAGATGAGGGAACTGAGGCTGGGAGAGACAGAGTGATCTGCCCAAGATTGCCCAGCTAGTTAATGGCAGATCTAGGACTTCTATTTCTGTTCCAACATTGTTTTCTTTAAATCAGAGAGGTTGAAGACCAGAAGCTCACAGGAAGAATCCTGCCTGTGGAACTGCTCTGTATAGCTCTCACAGTACTTTTTAAATTAGTCTGAAATTTTTTAGGCAAGAGATATACAGAGACTAATTTGTCACAGGCTCCAACCATTTTCTGAGTCTTAATACAGGCCCAATGCATATGTTCATGCTACCTGCCTGGCTCTGGCAGGCAAATGAGTTCTGACTCTTTACACTGTGCTGCTTTCTCTAATAGTACATGCTGAGTTTATTTAATCAAAGAAGTTATTTCCCTACTATCCCAAATCTCAAAGGTCAAGGTTTTTTCTTCTCCCTAATAATATTACCTCATATTTGAGTAATACTTTCATATTAATTATATTCTTTAGGTAGGACATTTTATAAAAACACTGAGATAAGTGATTTGCTCAAGGTTAGAAAGCCAATTTCTAATGGTGCCAGGGCTAGATCTCAGGATTCCTGACTCAGTTCAGGGGTCTTTTTATTAAGCCTTGAGCCCAAAGGACCAAACAGTACATCTCCCAATAATCCATTTATAGCTCAATTCCTTCTTTTCAGAAAAATATCTATATCAAACTAAAAATGACCACACTGGTCATTAATGTCTTCAAATACAAATGTGTAACCAATGATTGCAAAAGGAGTACAAGAAGAACAAAGTGTTAAACGATTAAAGATTTTTTAAAGAACTAAAGACTAAGATCTAGAATTTGATACACTGCCCACATCTACATACATGTAAAGTATTGAAGATTTCCCAAATCTCAGTTATAGTAGCTATAAAATAAGTTTATTACCAGTCAGCCTCCAAAGAATAGAATAATTTTAAAATGGAAAAAAGAAATAGAATCTTTATATTAAATGGAATTAGAGAATTGTGAACCATCTGTAGTAGAGCCTATTTTCTCGACTACTTTATTAATAATTAAATAATTATGAAAAGTATACCTCAGAAGTGAAATTAGAACTTAAAATTCCCTAAAAACTGTAAAATGAACTCAAACTTTTAAAGGCTTCAAGGAGAAAAAAAAAATTAAACATCTCCATTGGGAAACAAACTGCATAACTGGCTTGTTAAGATGTATAGAAGTAGTTTGGTTACAGAACTCAGTGGCTGAAGGCTTCAGGGAAATACAGAGTTTAATAAATAGCTGTCAACTTTGCCTATCACCTAAATAGCTATACAACGTCAATCTAACTTTTCCTAAAATGAGAATGTAATTTTTAATACTTAGGAAATGTTTGGGGCATACTCACTACTATTACTGATGGAAATGTAAACTAATACAACTTTTCAAGAAAGCAATTAGGCATACTTATCAAAAACCTTTAAAAAGTTCACAGCCTTTTTTCTAGTAAATCCATTTTGATGTGCATGTTTCTTTTTCCTACTATCACTATCAAATGAATCCAACAAACTTGAAATCAACAAGGATTTATAACTAGTCTTAAGATGGTAGCCTGGAATTTTTTTCAACCATTACATATTCAAGGTAGCATTCTATTCTCATACAGAACTTTACAATACAAGCTTTTTAATAAATATGCTTCAAGCTGGAAGTCTACAAAGTCATTGTCAAAGATAATTTAATTTTTTTTAATGGCCAAATTAAATTCTTATGCTGAGGATCCTTTTGTTTCAGAAGCATGATGACTGGGTTTTCATGCTATTCTATGAGATGTGCCTCCCTCAAACTTTGTTATAATATCGGCACATTACCCATCTAACATAAAAAAAAAAAAAAGAAAAGAAAAAAGGAAAATAATTCTTCTGTCTAGTTACAAGCTGGATTCTGGTATAACAACAAAAGGCACCTATTCATAGAGTTAATAAATTTAAGAAATATAAATCCTGAATGATGAATACCTTTTATATTTTGTGCATATCTTTGTAATTCAAACACATTCCAAATCCTATGTTAGCTGTCACTTTACCGGGTGCCCACTGGGTTAAACAACTGTAAAAGGAAGAAAGGACGAATTTGAAAGGAAACACAAGACATATTTTCCTATAATGTTTCAGAAAGGTTTTAGCTATGTTCTGTAGTAGTCAAGGTTACAGATTAGTGAACTAATTATACATGACATACTATAATATCCAAATATTATATTGTCTAAAGAAATTTTTACTTATGTACAACAGATTGATAAAACTACACATTGGAGATATTTTAAGTTCTCCTAGGAATAAAGTATGAGAATGTCATCCTGTTTAGTAAGATTCAATCATAACAGGAAATTGATATTTAAATCACAGAGGATGAGTGAATTCTCTTCCTGCTCCAGGCTACTTTCTCCTGTTCCAGACTCTAGACCCCCTCCTCTGGGACCTGGTCCTATCAATTATCCCCTCTCTCACTTTTATCTTCTCTCTCTTCCTCCAGCCCCATCCCTTTGGTGCATTTCCCTCAACATAAATTTTCAAATCTATTGCATACTTTAAAACCAGACAAATCTTCATTTGACCCTGTATTCCTTCATCTAAATACAATCCTTTTCCTCCTTCCATTCATGGGAATACTTCTGAAAGGGAAGATTCTATATTCATTATTTCTATTTGATCCATTCCCTCTTCAATCTACTGCAATCAGACTTCTCTGTCCCACCTCTCCACTGAAACTACTCTAGCCAAAGTCACTGGTAGCTTCCACATTATTAATTCTAACACTTTTCTTTGTCTTACTGAATTTCTCAGCTGCTCTTGACAAAATTGGACCATTCACTCCTTCCTAAAACTTTTTGCATACTATTCTCTACTGGTCTTCCACAATTTCTTTCTGGTTGTTCCTTTTCAGTCCTGTTCTACTTTTACCCCTTAAATATGGGGGTTCTCAGGGTCCTGTCCTTGGCATCGATCTGTCCTTGGGCATTCCTTCAGGGATCTCACCTCTCTCAGAGTTTCAACAAAAGCCTACAAATTTATTACATCTAAGTTTTCATCCTCAGTCCTCTTGGCTATCCTACTAACAGGAACATATTTACCTGTATATTCCACAGGATTACACACTCAACATGTCCACAACTGAACTCATCTTTGTCCCACCAAAAGTTTTACTTGTATTTTTGTTAATGGCATCCACCATACTCAGCCCAACCAAGCTCAAAATCTTTGATAGTTAGTCTTCTCCCTCTAACTCACCTCATAACCCACCATCAGGCCTCTACCATTTTACTTTCTATATATTTCTCTATTTCATCCTCTCTATCTTAACCATAATCGCCTTAGTTTGAGCCTTTGTTAGTTCTAGGATTTGGCAACTGCAATGATCCACCCTAAACTGTAATTCTGACCTTACTTTTCTACATAAAAACTTTTATATTCCTTATTGCCAAAAGCGGTGTTTTGTGTGTCAGAGTTGCTTGAGGGTGCTTGTAAAAACACATATTCCCAGGCCAACCTACATTTTTCCATACTTTCCAAGGGATTCCGATGCAATCTAAAGCTTGAAAATATAGGCTAAAGTCTAAATTTCTCACCAAGGCATAAAAGGCCCTCCAGGACTTGGCTCCTATCTACTTAGCTCTCTAATCTAACATCTCCCTCTTCCTCCCATCGAGTGCCTTATTATCTAGAATATTTAATTTATCTGCGCTTATCCAAGTATCTTTGGTTTCCATGCCTTTGCAGTTCTTCCCCTTTCTTTATTCCACCAAGTCTTACTCAACCTTTAGGGAATTATGAAAGAAGGTCCAACACTAAACTGTTGTTTTCTATCAAGCAGGCACTAACTTTCAACTCCTATTAACCAAGACTAGGCTTTCTTGCTGCAGTATCATAAAAAGATACTTGGTCTTTTTCCCTAGTTCCTGGCACAGACATCCTTAAATCCTTGGAATTTCCTGAGTGATAAGGGTGATAGGAACATCTTTTATTCTAATGAAGCATCTCTTGGCTGGCCCTTAGATAGCTTTAGGATGGGGGCTGGTCACCAGAAAAACCAAACCTTGATTAGAAACTTGTAACTTTCAGCCCCACCCCCAACCTGGGAGGGGGTGTGTAAAGAGGCTGGAGATCAAGCTAATCAATAATGGCCAATGGTTTAATCAATCATGCCTATATAATGAAGCCTCAATAAAAAACTTTAAATGAAGGAGTTCAGAGAGCTTCCAAATTGGTGAAACATAAAGGTGCTGGGAGGGTGGCATATCTGGAGAGGACATGGAAGGTCCGTGTCCCTACCCCATACTTTGCCCTATACATCTCTTTCATTTAGCTTTTCCTGAGTTATATTTATAATAAACTGGTAGCACTAACTAAAGTGCTTTCCTGAGTTCTGTGCATCATTCTGACAAATTTTTGAATCTGAGGACGGCGGTTGCGGGAACCCCCAACATTGTAGCCAAGTTAGACAGAAATGTTGGTAACCTGAAGACCTGATACTTGCTACTGATGTCTGACGTGAGGGCAGTCTGTAGACCTGAGCCCTTAAACCTGTGGACTCTGATGCTGACTCCAGGTAGTTAGTGTCAGAATTGAATTGAATTGTGGGACATTCAGCTGATGTTCACAATCAAGGAATTGATAGCTGTCAGGAGGAAAAAACACCTCTCACTTGCCTTTAGAAGCATGTGCATTCTTCTGAAGTGGATGAAACTTATGGTTAAGAAAATAAGTAAAATTATTTTCATTTTCTCTTTAAGAATCCACTACAAAAATTAAAGGCGGTTCACACTCTAATACAACCACAAACCATGAAGGAAGACTCTCTGGTAATATTGGTAATTTCTATTGACAACACTTTCTTTTTTTCTTTTTTCTAAGAGAGGGTCTCACTATGTTGCCCAGGCTGGAGTGCAGTGGCTATTCACAGGCACCACAATAGCACACTACAGCCTTGAACTCCTGGGCTCAAGTGATCCTTCCACCTCAGCCTCCTTAGTAATTGGGACTACAAGCATGCACCATCACACCCAGCTCTTGATTTTTCTTTCTTTCTTTCTTTCTTTTTTTGAGACAGAGTCTTGTTATGTTGACTGGCTAGAGTGCAATGGTGTCACTGTAGCTCACTGCAACCTCAAACTCCTGGGCTCAAGTGATCCTCTTGCCTCAGCCTCCCAAGTAGCTGGGATTATAGGCACGTACCACAACGTCTGGCTAATTTTTCTCTTTTTCATAGAGATGGGGGTCTCTCTCTTGCTCCGGCTGGTCTTGAACTCCTGAGCTCAAGCAATCCTCCCACCTCAGCCTCTCAGAGTGCTAGGATTACAGGCGTGAGCCACCGTGCCCTGCCAGCATTTTCAAAAATAATCCACAAAGTACTCCATTTGACCTATTAAATTGCTAATAGGAAATGAATTTAAGAGGAAATGTAACAACACCTTTCATAGTATTAAAGTGGATTAAATTCTAATTCTATAGCTTCCTAAAATGAAAGACTATGTCCCTATACCAGTTACCACCACCCTCCAAACTTACATCAATAGATACTATGCTTAACAGTAACTTTCATGGAAACTTAGACATCAAGAGTCAAGTGAATTTTTTAAAGAGGTTCAACATTTATCAAAGGATCCCTTTGTTTTCTCTTTGAAAAACTGCCTCTGTTATATAAATATGTTCACTGTTAAAGAAAAAAGTTAAAATTATATAAGCATGAAGAACACATCAAGTATTAAAAACCACCCATAATTCTACTTTCCAGAGAGACTCTTTTTATATATTATGCTGTATATAAATAAACATAAAAAGGTACATATTAAGCAAAAGTGAGTTCACACTGTACAAAGTATTTTATGCTTTTTTCCAATCAAAATTTACTATCACCATATTTTTAAAAATTTATTTTAAACAAATCAAATAATATATTGTTACATAAATTTATAACTACACTAATAAAACCTAAAGATCCCTTTAACCATGAATGCCAGGCTCAGTCTCCTCCCCAGAGGTAACCATATCTGTTAGTCAGATTTTTAGATAAGTGTATGTTTATGCAACTACAGAAATAATATTTTACATAAGTAATATTATACTGTATATACTGTTCCGTAATACTTTCCATAAAGAAAGTATTCTTTATCAATACATTTGGAAGATCATTCCCTGTTAGTTCATATAGATTTATCCCATTCTTCTTAAGCACTGCATAGTGTTCCAGAGTTTATTTAAGCATTTCCTATTAACAGATATTCAGGTTGTTTTTGGTTTGGTTTTTGTCTTATTTCCCTATAACAAACTATGCTACAATGATTGTCCTTGCAACATATAATTGCTTGTTTTCTAGTGTAATTATGGTGTTGTTTATTGTACTAACATTTATATTTTAATACAGTCAAATTTAGTAATCTTTCTTTCAGGGCTTTTGTGTTTTGTGATTTATTTAAAAAAGGTCTTTCCTCCTCCAAAGTCATAAACATACTTTCCTATATTTTTCTTCTAATAACTTTATATACTTAAAAAATGTTTGGTTCTGTAATCCATTTGAGGTTTACTTTTGAGATTGGTCTAATGTAGGGCTCTACTTTTTTTCCATATGGAAATTCCAGTTGTAGTTCTTCCTATCCTCACTGATTTGAAACACCATCCCTATCATATAGTAAATCCCTAATACACATAGATCTATTAATATATCTGTTCCAGTAATCTATACTGCTTTAGTAATGGCTTATAATATGTAATATTATTAATATATATATAGGGCACATCCCCTCTCACTCTCTTATTAAAAAATATCTTGCAATTCTTGAGCATTTTCTCTTCCACATGAATTTTACAATCATCTTACCAAGTTTCAAGAGAAAGCTTGTTAGGATTCAAACGGGATTGCATTGAAGTCTATGCAGAAATTAATTTGGGTAGAAACAGCATTTTTGCAATATTAAGTATTCCTTTTAGGTAACATGCATAGATCTCTATTTACTCAGGGTTTCTTTTACATCCATCATAGCTTTCATTAAAGTTTTACAGATTTCTTGTCAAAGTGCTGCCAGGCACAGTGGGCATTCTAAGTGGCACCTACTATCATTATTAAGGGTGTATTGGTCACATAATATGGAAAAATAAACAAGGAAGCATATACTAGAAACCACTGTCATTTTCCTAGGCCAAAACTAAATCTGGATCCTAAATTGTCCTTCAATCCCCACCTGCCTTCCTATTCCCACCCTGTACCGAAAGGTCCATTTTTGAGAATGATTTAAAAACCAAGTTTCTGGAAACCTAATTTTTTTTTTTTTTTGAGACAGAGTCTCACTTTTTTGCCCGGGCTAGAGTGAGTTTCATGGCGTTAGCCTAGCTCACAGCAACCTCAAACTCCTGGGCTCAAGCAATCCTATTGCCTCAGCCTCCCAAGTAGCTG
>NW_012151241.1:1255213-1268643 GCF_000956105.1 Propithecus coquereli | reverse complement strand
CTTCAGTGTGTTAACTGTATAGTATTTGAATTATATTTCAATAAAGCTGTTAACAAACAGAAGTCTGAAAAAATTTTTTAAAGATCATCCTATGAAAACCTGAGCATGTACTCATCTGATTTAGGTTCTAAGCCTGGATACTTTTGTTACAGTCAGTGGAAGACTCAGGCTGGGGCAGACATAATCACCAGCTGGATTCCCGGCACCAGTAGTTTTCATTTGAGTGCTTATTTACCAGAATCACTTGTTAAAAACGCACAGTCCTGACACCAGCAAAAGAGATTGGGTGGGATAGAGATTTACCCCACAGATCTGCTCTGCTTAAATTCCCACGTGCATCTGCTGCATGTGATTAGCGACCATATTTAATACAAATACTTCCCTGTACTATGTTATCTAGATGAAACCCACTGGATTTAGCCTACACTTCTAAGTAAATTCTAAAATGTTGAACATATGTCCTAATTATAGAAAAGAAAATAGCCTCCAAACTTCTGACTTGTGAAGAGTAGTCTAAAGGTAACCACAGAATTTCCACACTTCTCATTTGACCAAAAGGACTATCCAGCTCTAGACAAAAGAACCATAATTAGCCGTAAAAAGCACAGAGCAGAACTGCATCACCCACAATAAATCAAAAGGCCTCAGTACAGACCACACCAAGAATACCTGGTACTACTAAGAATATTTAATCTTGCACAATTTTGTGGTTATAATTCAGAACTTTATGTCCTGACCATCCTACTAATATTCTAAATTCTAGTTAAAATCCATCTTTAAACTGAAGAGATTTTGTATGCACAATATATAGCTGAGGATATCTACCACCAAGAAGCTTTTTAAAATGAGGGAAAGGGCTTTTAGAATTAAAAGAAAAAAAGTAGAGAAATGAAGTAATAGTGGACATTTTTTAATAGTAAATACATATAAAAAACATCCAGAAGTTTTCAACACAACCCCCCACCACCTGACCTAAAAAAGGGATTCTAAGAACAGAAAAGAGACCTCCCAAAGCTTATAAACTCCTTCCCTTGGTGGGGGTGGGGGAGAGTGCTTTTTAGACCTTCAGTTTATTTACTCTTCATTCCTGAAAAGCTTGGTTTTCTGGTTTTCTAGTTAGAAGCAGATATGAAGCAGCAAATTAGTACAAATAAAGAGCTGCTAGAGGAAAGCATAGCCAACAATGACAATGAGGAGGAAGATTCGATGAAGCTATAAAAAGGAGACCCAAACACAAACAACAAAAACACAACAATCCTACCTGGAAAAGAAGTTCTATGGGCATTACTATATTAGAGCTTGCCACCCTCCAAAGCTAATCTCTCCATCTGTCCTCTGGAACTTCTCTCCTCCCATTTCCCTAGAATCTTGCTCCAGGAATCATCCTCTCTTCCCTACCATATCTTGACACTTTTCTTTCTTAATGGACCCTTCCCCTCAGCAGAAAAATATTCTCAAGTCTCTTCCAAATAATTCAAAAGAGCCCTTCTCTACCCTAAATTCTCCTCTAGTTACTTTCTTCGCTTTTCCTTCTGAGACAAAGTTTTGAAAAGAATAGTCTCTACTCACTACCACCCTTTCCTCACCACTCATTTACCTTCTAACCTACTGCAACTGATCTTCTGATCACCTACTCTACCAAAGCCGATCTCATATAAATCACTAGTGCCCTCCTAATTGTCAAAGTCAGCTTTCTGCTCTTACTTCTCTTGACTTCCTCAATACATCTGACCCAACAGTGAATACTTCCTTCAACTCTCTCTTTCTTTGCTTAGAGTCTGTGATGCCACACTCACCTAGATTCATCCTAACTAGAGTCTGCAGTCCTTGGATGTCAATGGAATTTATGCAAAAAAAGGGTAGAGGGTTTCTGTAGTCTGAATGAATCCCCCCAAATTCGTATGTTGAAACTTAATCACCAATGTGATAGGACTAAGAGATGGGGCCAGTTGGGCATGGTGGCCAGGCCTGTAATCCCAGCACTTTGGGAAGCCAAGGTGGGAGGATCGCTTGAGGTCATGAGTTCAAGACCAGCCTGGGCAACATAGTGAGACCCTATCTCTACAAAAAATAAAAAATTAGCCAGGTGTGGTGAAACGCACCCGTAGTCCCAGCTACTCTGGAAACTGAGCCAGGAGGATCACTTGAGCCCAGGAATTGGAGGTTGTAGTGAGCTGTGATCACACCACTGCACTCCAGCTTGGACAACAGAGCAAGATTCTGTTTCAAAACAAAACAAAAACAAAAAGAGGTAGAGCCTTTAGGAAGTGATTAATTCATGAGGACAGAGCCCTCAAGAATGGGATAAATGACCTTATAAAAGTGCCAGGGAACTGTTCACCCCTTTTGCCCTTTTCCCATGTGAGGACACAGCATTTATTCCTTCTGCTACATAAGGATGCAGCAAGAAGGCCCTCACCAGACACCAAATCTGCTGGCACCTTGTCTTGGACTCCCCAGCTTCCAGAACTATAAGAAATAAATTTCTATTCTTTATAAATTACCTAGTCAGTGGTATCTGTTACAGTAGCAGGAATGGGACTAAGACAAGGGTTCATGATCAAATAGGTTTCTATACTATAGAATCTCTCAGATTTTTAATGTACTGACATTTGTGACTCTGCAAGATGGCATTCGGCAGTGTTTTGCAAAATTAATTGACTACAGAACAGTTCCCTCTCTTTTAAAGAAGTATCATATATGACAAATGAGTCAGGGAACACATTTTGGGTAACATTGCTCTTGATATTCTTTTTCAGTCTTATTTGTAGGATCTTCTTCCTCCATTAGCCTCCCAAATGGCCAATTCCCCAAAGGTCCATCTTTAGTCCTCTCTTATCTCACACTTTAATCACCCTTTAGTTCTCCACTTGCCTCATCCTATACATTTTCCATAGATGATAGCATTCATATCCTCAAGGCATCAACACAGCCTTAGAGTCAACAAGTGACTATGCCACTTACTGTGTAACCTTAGAATAATAATAACTCATAAGGACTAAATGATATGATAGATATAAAGTGTTTACCACAGCACCTGAAACATTTAAAAAAAATCTCAATAAATGATCACTATCATTTTCTCTGTCTCCAGCCTAGATCTCCTTTCTAAGCAGATGTATCTATCCAATTTGGGACCTTCCCTTGTGTCATACACAATCATCCCTTTTTATCCACAGGAGATTGGTTCTAAGATTCCCTTGGCTACCAAAATCTGCAAATGCTCAAGTCCATGATATAATTACCCTTTAAGAACTATAAGTTCTTAAACTATACTATAGGCATAGTATTTGGATATAACCTATGCATATCCTCTTGTAGACTTTAAATCATCTCTAGATTACTTATAATACCTAATACAATGTAAATGTTATGTAAATAGTTTTACTTTTTAAAATTTGTATTATTTTTTATTATTGCATTATTTTGTTGTTGTTACTGTTATTTTTTAATATTTTCAATCAATACTTGGTTGAACTGCAGATTCAGAATTCGTAGATACAAAGGGCTAACTGTATACCTCAAACTCAAGATGCTCACCTCCTACCCCACCATCTAAACTGGGCCCTGTATTCTCTATCTCAATGAGTAGCACCACTATCCACTCAGTTACCCAAATCTGTAACACTGAAGCCATATTCTAGATCCTTCCTTTTCAATTACCATCCTTCCCTCTTCCCCCAATCTAGTAAGTAAGTACATCTGGCTCCCACTAATACATTTTTAGATGGCTATCTTTCTAAAGTGAAAATCGGATCGTATCACTCCTCTACTTAAATTCTTCAATATTTCCTCATGGTTCTCAGCATAAAAATTCAACCTTGAATCACAAAAGGCTCCTCATGATCTGGCCTCTTTAGTCTCGTCTCCCATAATGCCCTGACCCTGACATATATTCTCTACTCCAGCTGAATAAAATCATGTGTATGTCTACAAATGGCTATATTGTCATATCTTTACATATTCTACTCTTCTATCTATAAAATCTACTCAATCCCACTCCCACTCATTTTCTTGCTGACTAATGCCAATTTATCTTTTTCATGAGTTTAATTACATGTTATTCCATTCCTACATAAAATGCAGCCTATAAATTTAAATTTTCATTCTCAATCTATTTAATAATACAAAACACAAGCAATTCATCCAATATGCTTAGGTAAAGTTATTATCTCCAGAACTGATTTTAGTAATGAGGAAGTCTATAATTAAGATTAACATTTCTTCATTGACATATATTTATTACATATTTATTATATTCCAGACTCTAAGGGGGTTACAAAAATGAATAAGAAAAGTTCCTGAGTTCAGTCTAATGGGTGGGGGCTGACTCCTAAAACAAAAATGTAATGCTATAAAGACATGGATATGTATAAAATTTCTATAAGACACAGAGGAGGAAATAATTAATTTAGGTGGTCACAAAAGAATACAATTGTAACAAACTTTAAATAAAATATTTTCCCCCTCAGTAAAATGAATTTTTTACTTAGATTAGATAGTAAAACTTACCCAACGAATATCAAGATAAATGCTAGTTTCGAAAGTTTTCACTCTTCAGGTGATAAGAGGTTGCAAAGCCTTGCAGGATAACAGAATGTGGGCAGACTTTTAAGTAAAGATTCTAAGTAGCCAAAAAAGCAAACAAAAGAGTTTTCAGGAAAACCCAGCAATATATGCTCATGAATATAGCATTATTTTAGAAAGTCTAAATATTCCATTTTAGAGCAGTGCTCTGACTTCTGATTAACAAGAAATGGTTCTTCCTCTAAACTGCTGTAAGATAGAGAAATGAACTTATTTACTAACATGCCTCAGTATGTCGCGGTCTCTTTTTTATAGTAGCTTGGCCTATTCCTTAACTAACACAGGCACAAATGGCGATGAATGCACACTACTTTCTGAGAGATGTAATACTATACACGAAATAAAATTAATTTCAGAAATTCACATCTAATCAGCCATAAACTCTCTTCTTTGCTCAGTTACAAAGTAAAAGTACAAACTCATATGGTTGTGTAAAAGCAATCTTTGTTATGAGTGTGTTACAGCCACTTTAAAAAAGCAACCCCTGTGTTCACCTTAGGATTGTGTTCTAGAATCCCCCTCACTAGAATGGCCACATGCCCTGGTTTGCCTATCTTAGTTAACACCTGTTGCACAGTAAAATGATTACTAGCACTACTTTCACTCGCATTACTATCCTGGTTTGAATAATAAATTATAAGATTGCCTTTTCTGTCATCCATTTTCTGTCCCCCTAAAAAGAAAAATCTCAATTATTTGTCTTTTCAATCCAGAGGTCAGTTTCTATCATTTAACATCTTCAACACCTTTAGGGGAAATAAATATCCAGTTTTAACTATTCTGTCTCTGAGATGGATTAGCTCAAAATATTCTTCAATTGTACTACCTCTTCCTCTCTCTCCTCGTCGTATTTGCTGTGAAAGGAGACTCTTCTTTAGACCAGAAAAAAAAAAATTTTTTTTAAGGAAGTTGTAGAGGCATCCAAGAGAGGCAGGGGAATCAAATGGACAAAATCGATCCTAATTTTCCATGGTGAATACTTTTTGAGACTCCCTCTCAAGGAAAAAATAAAGAATTCAATTTAAGTCTATAAAATAATAAGCTATGAAAGTATCTTTTTTAGCCTACACAATAGAATGTATATTTTTAAATGAGTGTTCTCCTCAAATAGTTATCTTTAGAAGTTCTATGATATCCCACTACTTGAAAAATTTTTGGAATTATCTGCTTGGAAACTGTGTTTAAGCCAGATCATGATTCACAAAAAATTATCTCACTAACTTACAGACAAGCCTATTTTCATTTCCTTTCTTTTACTAAATTATTAATTTTGTGAATAAGGTTCCATGGCTGAGAGCCCCGTTTCCTGTTCTGCATCTCCCTAACAAATCCCTTAGACAGTCTTTTGATGTGCCATCTGTCCCAGGGTTATGCATCAACCTTTCTCCCCCAGCTTTGAGGGCAGGAACTGATTATTTTAGACATTCTTGTATCCCTAGGGCCTGAAATATAAAAGACACTCAATTAAGATGTTTGAGATTGGTTAATTAATATTCATCAGATATTCATCAGCAACAAATTATTTTTGGCTATTTTCAAACATCGAGTTCACCTTCAAAGGAAGATTTGTTACCCATGGAAGTATTTAAAATATTTAAAAGAACTGAAATATTTAAAAGAACTGAAGGCAATGCCAAAAAAAGGAAGTTCAAAGATGATAAGCAACTGTTGCATTATTTGCATAAGTACACTGTCCATTTTCCCTAGGACCAGACAACAGTCTTTCGAAGATATAAGCTCAGTTACATTTGTTAAAAGTAGTCTTATTACCCTAGAGCCTAGAACTCCTTAACTAACTGAAATCTTCTAAATAAAGAAAGAAAAAACTTAGAAACAAAATTGGCTACTCTTCATCAACATCTGGCCTTAAAATTTTCTTACTTTTAAAAAATCTCTAATTCTTCTCTCCCAGATAAAACTGCCAATTAACTAGTGTGAAAATGCATCAACTCTGACAAAACCTTAATTGCTTTACAATCCTTTCCCTAAGTTAAAAGTTTCTCCAAACCTTAGCTTTAGAGGATTTATATTAAAAACTGTACTCTGTCCTGCTGTAAAAATAGCACAAGTTTAAGTTTCAATACAACTTCTCTTATAGGAAATTACAAAAATCTCTAAATCTCTATAACTAAAAGAATAGATTTTTATGTATCTTTCCAATTAACTATACCTGTCCCCCTTTTTATTAACACTATTTCCAGGTATCATGGCATTATTCATATAGCTATAAAAATGCCAAAATCAAGTTTCCATTAGACCTAGTTCCATAACACAGAAAGATTTTTAAAAAAATAAATCTCAGTAGCTGACTTTAATTAACTTTAAACAAATAAATCATTCAATCTCAGATAAATGAGTCTCAAGGGACAGTAGGAGAAAAATAATCACAGGTAAGGGAGATTGCTCACTATTTAAAGAATTAAAAGCATAAGCTAATTATAACTCATATATTATAAATGCCACACCTTAAATTCCCATGGCCACATAGCAGTGAAATTTAGTCATTCTTATCATTAAGACTCTCATGGAATCAAGTACCTGTATACAAATTCCTAGGAATTCTCAAATATAAGAGTTAAATTCTATGGGAAAGTTACCAGTGTCTGTTATTTCCAGTGCTCATATTGAGCAAAGAAACACCACCTCGTTACTAACCTACTACATCACTACATGAGTCACCTTAAAACAAGATTTTCCTCCTTTGTTTAAAAACAAGACAACCCCATACCAAGCAACAAGTGATAAGGTACAAGTTTAGACAACTTTACTTTCAATAGAAAGGACTTAATCAAAAGCATATAATTGCTGTTAGAGTTTTACTATCTATCACTGTTATTGTTAGTTTTAAATTTTGGTTCTCAAGGAAAACTTTTAGAGGGTGCACCCCTGCCCATTGTAACCTGCAAAATAAACACTTCCTCTAGGAAAAAGGTGGCCCTGCTTGTATCCCTGTATGGCAATGTTGGGGATACTTAACCTTTATTTATGTCTTACTCTATATATGATTTGAGCATCACAATCTGACGCAAGCAACTGAAGTCCCAATATTTAAGCAACAAATGCATGTTACTCAGAGGGTAAGTGTACAAAGATTATCATATCATTATATAAATACTTTTGGCCAGTGGTATAAGATCTTGTGAGACATATGTTAACACTGTAAACAAGATCATCTGTCATGGTTTATGGCTCAGTGTAGCTTTAGTTTAGAATGGCTAACATCCTTGATGAATGACTTGCAGATGAATTTTATCATTAGAGTTTCCTGATATCTTGCATTCTACGTAATATCACTTTGTCCTTTGAAACCTTTATATCATAAATTTATTATAAAAGGAAGCAATTTTTTGCATTTAATAATAAAAATATTCTTCTGTGTGAATGATACACTTCACAATTTAAACAATGAAAAAATGTAATAAAAATTAGCTCATTATTTGTTTAGGATCATGTTAATTTTGGCCTGTCAATTTGGAGGCAGTTATGTTAGTTTTCCCTTGAAATATACTTGATAATCCTACATCTTTATCTTTAAAACAGTGACATTATTCCCTTGGTCACATTCATCTGTTATAAATGTTAGCTGATGTGGAAGGAAAAAATTCATCATTGGTCCATGTTGCACAGTAAGGAGCCAAGCTAAGCCCTGGACAACCTAAATTTCTTCACCCTCAAACACCACATGCTGCACCTATGGTAACAATAACAGCTACCATTTATTTGAAGACTTAAAAGGGCCAGGTTTTATGTGAGCATCTCATCAATAATAACCATGGAGTTGCATCAAATGTACATTTAATTTATACTAATTTTATTTTATGTGCTGGGTAGAGAATAAACATGAATTAAAATACAAGTTATAGTGCACATGATATTACTTGCCATTCCACTCAAGAAGTGCATCCAACAAAGTGAGCATGAAATAGGAGAAACTATATCCCCTCAGACAGCCTCAGTTACAGAGTTGTATGCCCCAAACAATATATATTGTTCTTTATGGGTGGTTTAAGGGATTTTTTCAAGGATAATTTTTGCTATATTTGATTTTTGCCTTATATGCTCACTTTAAAACCCTGCTAAGGTGAAACTTCACTGTATTTCACTTGGTGCTCATACAGATTGTGAAGTCTTTACATAAGTCTCATTTTACAGAGGAGGAAACACACAGAGATTATGCAACTTGCTTGGTAGAGACAGAATTCCAACTGAGGGCTTTCTAATTTCAAAACCTCTGCACTTAACTACTATTCTATATTGCAATATTATATGCCCACTTTCCAGATGACGAATGGAAGGCTCAGAAAGATTAAGCAAACTTGCCCAGTATTACACTGCTAACAAGTCTCTGTACCAGGACTTAAACTCAAGCTTTCTAATTTCAAGTTCCTGGACAATCTAACAAAATGACTGATAGAAGCCAGTAATGAGTAGTAGACTACTGAAACGGTGGGGGTGAGGTGGCGGGTAAGAATACTGTTACAAAGTGTCCATAAACTGGTGACCCACTACCTCAATCTGAGCCACAGATATGTTCTGGTTAGCCCTCAAGATACAGTTTGTTCTTTTCTTTTTTTTATTTAAAAATTTTAAAGCAATAACCGTGCCTCAGATAAACCGCATTGGCTAAGATACTGCCACTATGCAAAGCTTAGATACAGTTCTTTAAATCAGCATTAGTTGTTATGATAGACAAAATTTGACAACATCCTTCCAATCCTATTCCATCCTTCTCCCTTGTTACCACTCAATGATTAAGATAGAAAGCCATATACTTGCTTTCCCAGGCTCTCTTATCACTAGAGGTAGTCATGTAACCCAGTTCTGGTCACAGACTTAAAGAGAAATTTGCTAGGGGTGGGTGGGGCAGAGGCTGACTTCTGGGAAAACTTTTGCTTTCCTAATAAAAGGTACAGCCACTACTGGCATTGTACCTTTTACCCCTTTCTGCAACAAACATGGATGTAGTGCCTACAGCTACAATAGCCATCTTTTATGTGGAGACAAGCATAAAGATGGGAATCCAATACACTATTAATGGCAGAACAGAAAGATATACTGAACTTGGATCCTTATGGTATTACTGAGCTGCTGACTTAGTCCAGGATATATCTTCAGGTTTCTTACCAGATAAACCAAAAATATTCCTATGGTTTAAACTTGTTTTTCTGTTACTTGCAGCCAAAATCATTCCCAGCCAATTCAGTTGTCAACATTTAAAAATCAGAAGATTTTATATAATCTGCATTACTAGTGTATCTTGAAATATAAGACTTTTCTGGCAACACTGGGACTATACTGGGTAACAACTGGCAGCCCCTGAAGATAGAGCTCATAGTCTCCAATCTACCTTTTTGGCCAGCTTCACTAATTCAGGTCATCTGCCTACTGCCATAGCCATGTTTAAATGTATGACCTCCTATACTTCAGTCTAAATCTAGTCTAGAAAACAATTGAATACTTAGCATTCTAGAAAAAAATCTCCAATTAATTCCTACTAAAGATACAGTATAGGGTTTTTACTACAGCAAAAACTCTCCTGAAACTACCTAAAAGGTAAATTATTCTGACTTTTATTCTTGGAGCCAAACACTGGAAAATGAGAAGTTAGGGCAGTAATTTTCCAATTCTGAAATTCCGTGAAATCCTAGGAAGCAATATTTGTGAATAAACCCCAAGATTCCAATAGTAATCAATAGTCCAAGAAACTTCCTAGATTTCTTACATAGGAATGCTAAGGAAATATAAAACCACAGCATCCAAAATTCCCCAAGCAAGAAACTGGAGTTGTGATCCGGTAGTCTCAGTAGCAAAGTAAGCTTGAAATACCACTGCACATTTCTGGCAAATGGTTTAAGGTTTTGACATCCAAAGCTATCAAGCCAGAAATTCACAAAAACCTTACAAGTGAGAGATGATGTTTTGAGACATTTCAAGAAGACTGTCATTTAGGATAGCTAAATAATATGAACTTACACTACAAGCAGTTTCAAGAAATGACACACTTATCTCAACTGCCAGAAGAATATTTCTTGTCAGTTCTTCAGACAATATAAACGAAGGCCCAAATTATTTTAAAAATCACTCAATTGTGCCCACTTAGCATTAAATGGGGACTCATATGCCCAGTGCAAAAGTTCATTGTATCTCTAGCTAAAACGAATTTTAATAGCTTTAATGGTAGCTGTAGATAACCACAAACTACATTTCTCTCTATCTTCAAATGCACTTTATTACACATGACTTCGTTACCATTACAAAGATGGCTATGCCAATTTCAATCCAGGATGTGCTGTATACTTCTCATAATGTAACATATCTGAGAGTAATATATATTTGACACAATTCAGTGAAGACCAAAATATATCACCTATAATAAATACGCATTGGAAGCAACGCTATCATAATTTTCTAAAAATTAAGTAGTGTACACAATACTGTTCAGAAAGCAAAAAATTAAATCTACTTAACATTAGTAATCACTAGCAGTCATTAGTATCACTGAACACTCACTATGCAACAGTACGAGACACTATGCTAAGCATTCATTCACTTCTTTCATGAAAGCCAACAATAATCCTATAAGACAAGTATTAGAATTATCCCCACTTTACAAATAAGGAAACTGAGGCTTAGAAAAGTTAATTTGCCCAAAGTCATACACCTAGAAAGTGTCAGAGCTGGGATTTTTAACTCCAGAATCTGGCTACAGAACTTAAAGCCAATTTAACCACTATGCTACAATGAAGCCTATTTCCTAGGGAACAAATAGTTAAGACGTATAAGTATTATTAAATTGACCAGAGAGAGTTTCCCCTCTGTCCTTTTGAGTATGTATTCGGCAGGGTAGAAAAATATACTTATGGTAAGTGTACAAAATACTGTACCCTTCAGGCTAATGTAATAGAGAAAGATTTAGCAGCATTTTTTTAAAACTCCATTATTTCAATTCACTGTCACATTGCCTACTAATCTAGAAGAAATTCTACTCTCAATTTAAAAAATGGTATTTCATAAAGTCAGTAATAAATCAAGTGAAGTAGGTGAAAAGCAAAATGAGGAAAGAGAACTTCCTTAATTTTAGGCATTAAGAAATAATTATGTTACAAGGCATTTTCTCAACTATTGACCCATATATTCTGAAGTAACATTTTTGTATATTCAAATAATTTCCAAATGCAACTGTCCAATCAATAATTTTTTTCCTTTGTCTTTGAATTTGGAACCATATCTATTAGTTTATTAAGTATGAAATGTCTGATTTCCGTAAGTACTAAGTTTGACAGTTGATATCTCTGACATTTCACATTGACACTTCTTGTTTTACGTTTATTATGAAGGTATATCCGCATTCTTTCAAAAGTGTGGTTTGCCTTGTGATTATCTTTCAAATTTTTTTTAGAGAAATTTTTGTGAAACCATAGATAACTCAAAAATTCATGTTATTTTCGAGTATGAGTTCCACCATAAAACCAATGCAGCACAGACTGCTTGAAATATCAATGAAGTGTTTGGGAAGGATGTGACTAATGAATGAATGCACAGCACCTCGATGGTTTGAGAAGTTCCTTTCTGGTGATTTTGATCTTGAAAATGAGCCAGGTGGGCAACCTGACACCAAGATAGATAATGATGAGCTGAAAGCTACAGTGGAAGCAAATCCATTTCGACCTACACATGAATTAGCAGCAAGGTTTGACATTGCTATTCCAACAATATTGGACCATTTGAAACAAATGGGCAAGGTAAAGAAGCTGGACAGATGAGTACCACATGAATTAAACGAGCATCAGAAATCATCTAGAAGCTTGTCTTTCTTTGCTGTCATGATATAAAGGCGAACCATTTCTACACCATATTGTTACATGTGATGAAAAATGGATTCTTTTTGACAATGACAAGCATTGTGATTGGTTGGATAAAGATGACGTGCCAAAACACAGTCCAAAACTGAATATTCATCAAAAAAAAGCTAATGGTGTCTGTTTAGTGGCCCAGCGCTGGTATTACCCACTACAGCTTCATGAAACCTGGTCAATCGATTATAGTGGATGTCTATTGCAACCAATTGGACGAAATGATGAGGATGTTTGAGATTAAGCAGCCAAGATTGGTCAACAGAGACAGGCCAATCCTCTTGCAAGATCACATGTCACACAAACAACACTGCTCAAACTACAGAGGCTGGACTTGGAAACTCTCCATCATCCACCATATTCACCAGACCTTGCACCAACTGACTACCACTTCTTCCAGGCTTTGGACCACTTATTGCAAGGAAAAATATTCAATTCTCAACAGGCTGTGGAAAATGTCTTTCACAATTTCATTGCCACTTGCTGTCCAGGCTTCTTTGCTGGTGGCATACACAAGCTACCATCAAGATGGCAAAACTGTGTTAATAGTTTAGGAGCATATTTTGATTAATTGTACTGCTTCTTATTTGAGATATAATAAACTAAACTTTTGATTTGAAATCACACATTTCATATTTAATGACCTAATATAAGTTTTCAGTTTAGTTATAGTAACTTTTTTCCTATCTAAATGCATCTTATAACGTCATGTTGTATACCTTAAATATACAAAATAGGCTGGGTGCAGTGGCTCACACCTGTAATCCTAGCACTCCAGGAGGCCGAGGCAGGAAGATCACTTGAGGACCAGCCTAAGCAAGAGCAAGACTCCATCTCTACCAAAAATAGAAAAAATCAGCTGGGTGCAGTGTTGTGTGCCTGTAGGCCCAGCAACTCGGGAGGCTGAGGCAGGAGGATCACTTGAACCCTGGAGTTTGAGGCTGCAGTGAACTATGATGATGCCACTGCACTCTACCCAGGGCAACAGAG
>NW_012151241.1:1249922-1254806 GCF_000956105.1 Propithecus coquereli | reverse complement strand
AAAGGTTTCTCTTCGGAGTCCACACAACTATTGCAGAAAGGTTATTTCTTTTTTTTTATTATTTTAAATTACAGATGGGGTCTCACTTTTGCTCAGGCTGGTCTCAAACTCCTGAGCTCAAACAATCCACCCGCCTCGGCCTCCCAGAGTGCTAGGATTACAGGTGTGAGCCACCCAACCCAGCCCAGCCCAGCCCAGCCCAGAAATGTTATTTCTAATGAGAGAATCACTATTATGTTTATATCAGAAATGTAAGCCACAAGTAAAATACAGAATAAAAAAGTACAAAATCTAATGGGAGATCAGTGTATCAGTAAAATGAAGAAAGAGAAAAACAAAGAACCTCAACCATACAATTTTCTAAATCACACATTCAAAATAAGGTGACTTACTTTAAAAAGAGTAGATTATACTAGCAGTTTAAATGATGTAAAGTCTTGTACATGGCAGGAACTTAGTATTTGCAAATGAATGCAATCCAATAAAGTGGAAAAAAAACTATGAAAAAAAAGTATCAGCTGGGGCCTGTTAAAACAGTCTTAACTTCTTGAATTACCTGAAAGGACAGCTGGAAACAAAAATCAAAGACTAATTTGGTGACCAACATCTCTATTGCTAACTTTCAGTAGACTGGTATTCTGAACAAGTTCATCAACACAGAGGTCCAAATCATCTCTCTGCCTTTAAAGGTTTTCATTTTTGAGCCACAACTATAATTTTCTATAAGAAAATTTCAAGAACACAAGAAGACTTCTCATGCTTTTTTAAAATAAAATTCTCAATTTTTTTAATATTCTAGATTAAAATCCCACAAAATGGTACTTAAATGGAAATACCCTAAGAATATTTTCTTTCTCCTAAAAGCCCTAGATTTAATTTTCAAGATTCGGTATCATGCCAGAATGTTTAGTAGTCAAGTTAGTATTGGAGTTCCTGGATTTTTCAGCTGCATCTTGCCTAATCAGAATTCCTGTACAGTCAATACAAACTTTCCTTTGAAGTTTAATTGAAAACCAAAGAATCAGCATAAAAATGCTCAGAGTTGAGAAAGTTACAGTTTGATATCAAGAAGACAAATAAAAATATTGTGGTCACAGAAAATTAGTGTAATTTTTTTTTGTACTCTAAGAAGAAATAGGTTCTATTTTCTGACAGGGATTCAATAATAAAAACTGCAATCAAAGCCTGAACCAAAGACCTCTTGTTATATCATATGTGATTTCATTCACATGTTCTATTGTTGCTTCAGACATTTATAGAAAAAGCACATTCAGTTGCTTTGGAAATGCATCTTCTAAGAGCTGCATTCAATTTCAACTGTCAACTGCTTGGAATAGCTGGATTAGACAGATCATTCTTCTCACCTATTGTTTCCTTGTACAAAGATATATTTAAACCCATGAATACATTCAGTGTCTGAATACATTCAGTGTCTTTGGATTCTCCATATTTAAATAATATCTGGCAATTTCTGTTCTATTTTGCCACATGATTTATAGCCTCAATCACTAAAAACACCAATACATTCAGTCTATGATTTGGCTATACAAACTAAGGTGGCCACCTGCAATGATCTGTCCTACCACATAGAAAAACATTCAATAGATTAATATGCTGCTAATCATGGCATATTAAATCGATAAACTCTCAAGGAAAGGGGATTTTTAAAGATTACAGTTGCATTAATCATTCTGCATGGTGCTCCAGGATCGTTACAAAATCATACACAACATACTTTGCAGTGGAGATCAGCAACTGAAACAAAGATTCCCTAATTTTAAAAAATGAAGCCATTCTGAAGTAAAAATTTTTTTTTAAAGAAAGAAAAGAGATAAAGAGGAATGAAACTCTGAAATAGGCTATCCATTTGAATTATATTGTCATAAAGCAAATATCTTTCCTACCAAATTTGTGTTATATGAAAAAATTGCTTAATAATCAAATATTTAATAGCAATTCTAAAACACAATCATTATAAAAATTACTAATACTGGCCAGGTGCGGTGGCTCACACCTATAATCCTAGCACTCTGGGAGGCTGAGGCGGGCAGATAGTTTGAGCTCAGGAGTTCGAGACCAGCCTGAGCAAGAGCGAGACTCCGTCTCTACTAAAAAAAATAGAAAGAAATTAGCTGGACAACTAAAAATATATATATAAAAAATTAGCCGGGCATGGTGGCGCATGCCTGTAGTCCCAGCTACTTGGGAGGCTGAGGCAGTAGGATTCCTTGAGCCCAGGAGTTTGTGGTTGCTGTGAGCTAGGCTGACACCACGGCACTCACTCTAGCCAGGGCAACAGAGTGAGACTCTGTCTCAAATAAAAAAAAAAAAAAAAAAAATTACTAATATTTTGTCAGTGAATGTTTATTTGGTGCCAGGCATGGTGCTAACACATTCTCTAGTTTAATGCTTACAATATTTCTGTGAAAGAAATACTATTATTATCTCTATTTTACAGGCTAGCAAACCAATGTATAGAGCAGTTAAGTGACTTGTCTAAGTCTAGTAAATTATTAAAGCCAGGATTCAGATTCAGGCAGTTTCCAGACCCTACAGTGCTTCGTGTTATTATAGGTATTTTTGAAGGCCTAAGAAGAGAGAAATGAAAATACTTTTAGGGCTTCCCCATGCCCATAAAGTCTATATTAGAAAAACTGACAAATACTATTTTTATTCTAAACCACAATGATTTTTTCAAACCCCAAAGAATCAATCTTCCTTAACAGATTAAGATAATGTGTTATAAGATGTTAATGTGGTTCATCCCAATTCTTGCCTGAGAAAGGCTAAATATTGTAATTGTGAAGAAAGGGCTCTCCCAAATTCTTGCTGTTTCTACAAATGTCTGAAGCAATAGCAGAATCACTGCTCCAATCAGCAAGTTGCGTGGACACATCTTCCTTTAACTTTAATAACCATAATTTCTTAGATTTCCCTATGAGTCTACAACAGTATAAAAGAGGTTATTGGTTTTTTCCCTTTTCTTTAAGTGAGGAAAGGTACACAGGTGGGAAAGGAAAAATAGGCAAGGAGTAAGGTAATACCCACAAACACACACTTGCCAAAGACAGAAACTTCAGTATCTGGCTACCATGTCTTAGATAACAATATCTTATAATAATTACCCTATGGAAAAAAAAACTGGCTTCTAATTGTGAATGGAGCTGAAAGGGATTAATATCTAAAAGTAAAAAACAGAGCTTTCATTTTCCTAGCTGCAAAGATATTTTGCTCCTCCATCTTTTCCCATTAGTCTGTTCCACATTCCCTGTCCATTATTCTCTTCAGAAGTGATGTCTTCTTCCTATGTACATACTTGGTTTGTGTCTCTCCTATTATACTCACCATACTAGGTTTTTTAAATTATCCATGTTTAGTTGGTAGCTGCCTTCCCCACTAGACTTGTAAATTCTAAGGCAAGGATAATGCCTTGTATCATCCCACAGTGCTTGAGAAGGCTCCCAGACTTCTGCTGAACTGAGTTTATCAAGTACCAAGGCACAAACAGCAAGTGATTCAAACTATAGCAGAGCAAACATGAAGCTAAATGATTAAAAAACAGACAAAATCAAACAGCACCTAGACATAGAGAAGGTAGCATCCAGAAGGTAATTTACTCTAGTAGTTGCTCTCTGTGACAGCCAAAGTTTAAATCCCAGCTCTGCCACTCTCAGCTGGGGGAGTCTAAACACATCCCTGAGAATGAGTTTCTTCATCTGTAAAATGGGAAGAATAATAGTGCTACTTCTGGTGGTTGTTGTGATGTCTATTTAGTGTTGAACCCAGTGTCTACTGCACAGAAAACACTGAAACATGGTAGCTATTACTAAGACAGTTATACCTGGAGTTTTCTTGCCCATAATCACAAATTTAAACAAAGTCACTTTAAAGGAAAGCCAACTGTATTCAAGGTAAAAATAAAGGTACAAATGTTAAAATTCAGAAGAAATTATCTTCACTTCTTCAGCCCCATTTTCTACACTTCTGCACTGTACTGCCTGTGGTTCCCAGCACACATCATGCCATCTGTAGCCTTGGGCCTTAAGTTCATGCTTAAGAATGCTTCCCTCCCTCCTGCTACTCACCCCTAACCCTGTCTGCTGACCAATTCCCACTCACTCTTTAAGGCTCAACTCGTAAGTTCTTGCTATTCTTCTTTCTCTTCCTCAAGGCTTTTGTATTTGTGATTACTACACTGTAACCTAATTACTTATTTAACATCAATCTCTCTTCTTCTACTCTAAGCTTCCTGAGGCCAGGGACTAATTGCCTGCTGGATCCGCAGCAGTGGCATAAATGAGTAAATAAACAGATATCCTCAGACTCAAGTACGGTGCCAGACACAAAAAGGTACTAAATAACTTTTTTAAAATTGAATCAAACAGCTCCATAAAATCTAAGCTGGAACACAGGGCTACCTCTCCCGATTTGTTTCTAAGCATATCCTCTCCTATTCAATAAATGAAATATTTCCCCCCATCTTTCAGGAAGTCTAGGGAACCATGGGATCTTACATTTCAGAGCCAAGAGCACCTCTTCGGACCTTCCCTGGACAAATAGACAAATGAGGGGCACTGAGATCAGCAGCTGGGATGCTCAAATGGGTGAGAAAATGCAGGGCAGTTTGTAAAAGTATTTGAAAAGGATTCAGCACTGAGAACCAGAGGAAGGGAATGGATGGTATTATCTGCACAAAATAGCACTTGTTAAGTATTTTCTGATGAACAAGATTCTTAAGTCTCTCTCATGTACATCAGGCCTCAGGCATATTTCAGATTGGGTAAAGGGGCTTATCAAAAATCACACTTTTTTTTTTCATTGGAAATAGTTTCCCTATTACAGGTTTTTTTAATGAAAAACTTTAGGTAGGCTTTTTTCTTTTTT
>NW_012151241.1:1234530-1248661 GCF_000956105.1 Propithecus coquereli | reverse complement strand
CACCAATAATGAAATGGTTAGAAAGAGTTATAATGGAACAATGTACACTATTCTGATGACGAGTAGACAATTCATTCAATTATACAATTCATCTATGTAACAAAAAACACCTGTACCCCCTAAATCTATTTAAATATTTTTAAAAAAAGAATACTTATAAATCCATATAAAAAACAAGTACACATGGAGAAAGCTTGGCAAAGTACATGAATGATTTACAAAACACAGAATATAAAACACATAATAGTAAATATTTGAAAAAATGATTAGCCTATGATAAAAATGTAAATTAAAACAACAATAAAATACTAGTGATTAAGAAAAGTGGTTCTGGGGTCAGACACTAGACCTATAAACTTGGACAATTCACTTCCCTTCTTTGAGCCTCAATTTTCTAAAATAAAGATGATAATAATACCTACTCCACAGGAGTAATGTGAAAATTAAATAACATAATGCACATAAGGTGCTCAGCACAATGTCTAATATACAGTAAATGTTCAGTAAATAATAGCTGTTATTGTGATAAAGAAAAGGGATGATGATGAGGATACTTAGGGCTGATCAGGGTACAGTGAAATTTTTTTTTTAATTTATTTATTTGGTTTTTTTTTTTTTTTTTTTTAGAGAGATGGGGGGGTCTCTCACTCTGTTGACTGGGCTGAAATGCAGTGGCATGATTACAGCTCACTGCAACCTTGAATTCCTGGGCTCAAGTGGTCCTCCTGCCTGGGCCTCCTGAGCAGCTGGGACTACAGGCACGTGCCACCACACCTGGCTAATTTTTACCTTCTTTTTTTGTAGAGACAGAGGTCTTGCTATGTTGCCCAAGCTGGTCTCCAACTCCTGGCCTCAAAAGGTCCTCCTGCCTCAGCCTCCAAAGTACTGGGATTACAGGTGTGAGTCACAGCGCCCAGCCAATTTTTATACACTGCTTGTAAACAAAGATCGATCTGATCTTTCTGGAGGATAATTTGGCAATATGTATCAAAAGTCTTAAAAGTGGTCATATCCTTTGGGCTTCTAGGGATGTTTTTTATGCTTAAAAACAATGGAAGAACTCAAATGGAAATTGCTAAATATGACTATATCCATTGATCTACCCATTGATCCATCCATTGATCCATGCGTCAAATACTTTTGAGCCTTGATGATATAAAAGTATGCAAATAGACCCAGTCCCTGGCTGATAGGTTAGTTGGAGAACTAAGTAATCAAAACAACCAAGTACAGTAAAAAGCTAACAGCCACCATGGGTAAGTATAGGGTGCTATGGTGCACATCAAAGGAGCACCTACCATGGTCTGGGGGTGGAGTCAGGGAAGCTTCCCAGAAGAAGTGACATTTAAGCTGAGACCTGAAGAATGAGCAGGTATTAGTTAGGTAAAGAGATGAAGGAAAAGTGTTCCAGGTAAAGGAAACAGCATGTGCAAAAGCCTAAAGACCAAGGGAGCAAGGCATGTCAGCTTAACTGTGAGCAGTGTGCAAGGCAGGGACTTGGGAAGAGACAAGGCTAAAGAGATAAGCAAGGTTGGCTCATTCGAGGTCTCACTAGCAAGATTTTAAATTGTAGACTTCATTCTAAGAGTAATACAAACTGAATTAAAAAGGAAATAGTTTGTAATAAATATAAAAAAGGGTTAATATTCATATTAAGAGGGTATACAAATTGAAAAGAATAAACAAATAGCTCATAAAAAGGAAATACATGATTGAAGTGAGGGTTACATGGCAATGTAAGTTTACTAAAAATCATTGTACACTTATTAAAACACATATATTTTAGGGTTTATACATTTTACCTCAATAAAACCTATCTTTTAAAAAAGTTAATATAAATGTCTAATAAACACCTTAAAAGTATTTGACCTGTTTAATAAAATACAAGTTAAATCAAGTAGATACTACTCTTAATTCTAAAAAATTTATAATTACTAAAAATGAAATGAGAATATCCAGAGTTAATAGGGTTAGAAGAAATAAGTATTCTTACACTATGCTGGTTGAAATAAATGTTAATTGGAATAACCTTTGTAGAAAGTACAAATACATAACAGGAGTCTTAAAATTATTTATACCCTGTGATCCAGTAATTGCATTTCTTGAAATCTTAATAAATGTTCCAAAATGCAGTCAAATATTTATGCCCAATTATGTTAACTGCAAGGTAATTTATAACAGAAAAAAAAAGTTGGGGCCGGGCGCGGTGGCTCACATCTGTAATCCTAGCACTCTGGGAGGCCGAGGCGGGCGGATTGTTTGAGCTCAGGAGTTCAAGACCAGCCTGAGCAAGAAGGGAGACCTCATCTCTACAAAAAATGGAAAAAAAAAAAATTAGCTGAATGTAGTAGTGTGTGCCTGTAGTCCCAGCTACTTAGGAGGCTGAGGCAGGAGGATCACTTGAGCCCAGGGGTTCAAGGCTATGGTGAACTATCATCGTGCCACTTGCACTCTAGTATGGGTGACAGAGGGAGGCCTTTTATTTCTTAAAAAAAAAAAAGTTGGAAAAAGCCTAGATGCCCACCAATAATGAAATGGTTAGAAAGAGTTATAATATAACTAATCAATTCAGCCATTTAAATGACATGGCAATACATCTATGATATACACCAAACTTAAAAAACAATACAAAATTATATATACAACCATTGCAACTTTATAAAATACAATAATGGCATGTGTCCTTTTTTCCCTTTCTGTACTTCTCTGTATTTCCAGATTTCCTACAATGGCCATGTACTATTTCTAGAATTCATGAAAGTTTCTAAAGTTGTCTTCAAAAAATTCAAAAGCATCACTTTTAAGTGTTTACACTTCATAGAAATCAACTTCATACTTGTCTTGGCTTTATTTTCTCTACCTAGGGAGAGAGATGTGGCCATGTTTTATTTATGTGTGTGTGTGTGTGTGTGTGTGTGTGTGTATACACACACACACATAACTCAATAACATCTTACTTATCTAGCATCAAGAAATAAAATATCAATATGTAAATGAATTTACCAATTAACTGAAATGTGCACCTTAAACATCAAAACTTTGATGAAACTTGGATGAACATCTAAAAATATACCACACTCAATCCTGATTGCTTAAATCAAGATTTAAGCCTTCTTATGATGGCTTCTTATGATGATTCAGGGCCATCATTATGAACATATAATAGTAGCTCTAGGAACTACTGGGTCCTAGAGGGGTATCTGTCCCTATATTTAGTAGCCAACAACTGCTAATTTTTTCTTGCTATGCCAGCTATTTATAGGGTTTTTTTCCCTCTTACCTTGCTGTGAAACTATCAGCACTATAGGAAGCCTGCCTTTAGCAGCACCAACAACTTTGCATTCCTGTTTTGTTATCAGTAATCTTTTAAGAGTAAGGAAACTAAATATCCAAGTTTATAAGAATTCCATATATATTAAGAGTTAGTAGGCTTCAAATAAGTGTGTCACCTAAAAAGATTTGCATAGACTTGGATGATTGTGGTCCAGGTAGTCACAGTTGCAATATAGGCTGGGTGCGGTGGTTCATGCCTGTAATCCCAGCACTTTGAGAGGCCAAGGCGAGAGGACTGCTTGAGGCTAGGAGTTCAAGACCAACCTAAGCAACATAGCAAGATCCCTGTGTCTATAAAAAATGAAAAAAAAAAAAAAAAAGCTGGGCATGGTGACACGCGCCTATAATCCCAGCTATGTGGGAGGCCGATCACGTGAGCCCAGGAGTTTGAGGTTGCAGTGAGCTATGATTGCATCACTGCAGTCCAGCCTGGGCAACACAGCAAGATCCTGTCTCAAAAAAAAGAAAAAAGAAAAAGAAAGGTTGCAATATAAATGAACTCCAAAGACAGTGTGAGCTCTTGATTGTATCTTAAGTCTTGTTCCTTTACTCAACTGGCAGTCAAGTCTCAGGATCAGAAACTGCGTATGATGTTTCTCTCATCACATCATAAGTGATGTGGACCAGAGCCAAGGAACTTACTTGTAGTGCAGGTTATTACATTCACCAGTTTTGTAACCTTCAGCATGTCTTTTAACCTTGGTACCTGTCCCGAATAACTTACGAGCTGTTCTAGAATTAAATTAGATCACGAACACAAAAACACTCTGACAAGTAAAACACTACACAAAAGTAAAAGAGTATTATGTTATTATACTGTGTTTATGGGACCCTGGATAAACACAAATATCAATTCAAAAAATTCATACCAGATGAGGCATGAGAGAGGATGGGGAAATGATGGTCAAAGAGTACAAAGTTTCGGTTAGACAGGAGAAATAAGTTCTAGAGATCTACTGTAGGACATGGTGACAATAGTTGATAATAAGGTACTGTACACTTGAAAATTGCTAAGGGAGTAGATTTTAAACGTTCTCACCACAAAAAAATGCCAAGTATGTGAGGTGATGGATATGTTAATTAGCTTGACTTAATTGTGCTATAATGTACACATATATCAAAACATCATGCTGTATACCATAAATACAATTACTGTCAATAAAAAATCTATTTTTTAAAATAAACAAATTTTAAAAGAAAATTCCTATTAGAAAGAATAAAGGACATAATTCTTAAAATGCCTGTTAATTAGGAAATACCTATTATCTAAGAAGAACAATATATCCCAACAGTTGGCATCTCAAATCCCTCCTCCCCTATATCCAATCACTCCCCAAGTCCTTTGAGTCTTTTCTACAACCCCCACATCCATCCTTTCCTTTCAACACTACTTCAAAATCCCATGTCAGGCCTTTATTATTTCACACCTGGGCTTCTACAACAGCCTCTAACAGGCCCCACTCATGGCTTCTCTCTCCCTTCCTCAAATCCCTCTGGCTCACAGCTACTAGATCAATTTTCTTAAAACACCACTGTGATCATTTCTGCCAAAACCTCTGAGGACTCTCCATTACCTTCTCCGTTGAGCTCAAACTGCTAAGCTCTGTAGTCCCTATTCAACACTAGGTGACTCCTTACCTTTTTTTTTTTTTTTTTTTTGAGTCAGGGTCTCACTCTGTGACCCTGGCTAGAGTGCAGTGAAGTCATCATAACACACTGCAACCTCAAATGATCCTCCTACCTCAGCCTCCAGAGTAGCTGGGACTACAGGCACATGCCACTACAAAGGCTACTTTTTCTATTTTTTTGTAGAGATGGGGTCTCACTCTTGCTCATGTTGGTCTTGAACTCCTGGCCTCAAGCAATCCTCCCGCCTCAGCCTCCCAAAGTGCTAGAATTATAGGTGTGAGCCACTTTGCCCTGCCCCTCCTCACCTTTATTGCTTATTACTCTCCCAAACAAATCCTTCCTCAAACTGATCTATTTAATTCCTTCCTGCAGATATGCCTTGCACTTTTCTGCTTTCTAAGTCTTAGTGCACCCACCTTCTCTCCATCTGGAATACTTTCCTCATCACAGCTTCTGTCTTGGCCTATAGAAATTTAATCCATCCTTCATGAACTAGTTTGTGAGCCACCTACTATGTATGCTTCTTGATCACCAAGGAGGAAAAGATGGCAGATTCTAAAGTTAGGCACATCTGGGTTTGAATTACAACTCCAACCATTTACTGGCAGAGTGACACTGGGCACATTCCTTAATATCTCTTTGCCTCAGTTTCTTCATTTGTAAGATAGGGATGAGAGCAACTGCCCTTAGGCAAATTGTGAGGAGTAAATGCGTTAATTCACATGAAGTACTTAGCATGATGCCTGGCACAAATGAGGAACCAAAAGATGTTAAATATTGTTATTACTTTTATTATTACCACTGCCATGAGTGAATTCATCTTAATCTGAATTCAGACAGTACTTACGGCCATTACAAATTGGCTCTTCGGGTACATACAGTATCATTACCCTCACTCTCCTTTTCTACCCTCTCACCTCATGTTTCTTCTTCCTCCACTGTCCCCAGCCCCCAGATTACATGGCCCTGATGGACAGGTCAATGTCTTACACCTCTTAGTATCTACAGTGGCTATTCACAACTAGTGGATTATTTAATGCCTAATGAAACAATACTAAAGAGCTGACAGTATTAAAATGTCCTGCATTCTACAGTGGAAAAGTAGAATAGAATGCTTCAAGTAATTAATTTAAAAATTTAAATTTCTAGCCTCACAAAATTAAATCTCTTCTTTCATGGTTCTCTAGATTCTTTTTGCACTCTCTCTCTCTCTTTTAAAACAAACAACCCAACCTATTCATGCAGCAAGAGATGCAGCAATAAAATACATGGAAGTCAGACAGCAGCCAAACACTGGAGATAAGGACAATGAGACAACTTGGCTGAACACAGCTCTGGACGGAGTCAAATAGGACAATTTAAAAGGAAAGGTAACTGGTCTATCAGTTTTGCTAATGATGCTTTGTACATTTACCAGCCTCAAGATTCCTTTGCATATAGGGCCAAGTATAAACAACTGAAATAACCAGGCTAGTAGATATGGAAATACCATTTACCTCAACAACTGAACTTACTACACAATCAGTTTAATTACCTGTATCAAAAGTGACTATTGGCCAGGCACGGTGGCTCACACCTGTAATCCTAACATTTTGGGAAGCCAACACAGGAGAATCACTTGAGGCCAGGAGTTCAAAACCATCCTGAGTAAAAGTGAGACCTCCCCCCCGTCTTTTTACAAAAAATAGAAAAAAAAAATTAGCTGGGCGTGTAGTCCCAGCTACTTGGAAGGCTACGGCAGGAGGATCGCTGGAGCCCAGGAGTTTAAGGTTGCAGTGAGCTAGGATCATGGCACTGTACTCTACCCTGGGACACAGAGCAAGACCCTGTCTCAAAAAAAAAAAAAAAAAAAAGTGATGATTAACACACTTTAAGATTCTAAAGTAATGCAAGTTTTGGCTAATGAAGTCATATAAAAAAAAAAAAAAAAAAAGTGATGATTAACACACTTTAAGATTCTAAAGTAATGCAAGTTTTGGCTAATGAAGTCATATTAAGTAGATATGGCCTTACCATATACTAATCATTCACTTCAAGAAACTACTTTTAGTATGATAAAAGGCCAAAAGGTATATGAAAAAATGCTCAACATCACTAATCATCAGAGAAATGTAAATCAAAACCACAACGTGATTATCATCTCACTCCAGTTAAAATGGCTTGTAACAAAAAGACAAGCAAAAAGATGCTGGCAAGGAGGTAGAGAAAGGAGAACCCTTTTATACTGTTGGAGGGAATATAAATCAGTATAGTCACTGTGGAGAAAAGTATGGAGGCTCCTCAAAAAACAAAAAATACAACTACCATACAATCCAGCAATTCCACTACTGGGTATACATCCAACAGAAAGGAAATCAATATATCAAAGAGATTATCTGCACTCCCATGTTTACTGCAGCACTATTCACAATAGCCAAAATATGAAATCAACCTAAGTGTCCATCAACAGATGAATGGATAAAGAAAATGCAGTATATATACACAGCGGAATATTATTCAGCCATAAAAAAGAATGAAAGAACAAAAGCCTGTCATTTGCAGCAACATGGATGGAACTGGAGGCCATTATGTTAAGTGGAATAAGCCCACAGAGAAAGACAAATATCACATGTTCTCATTCATATGTGGGAGCTAAAAGAGTGGATCTCATGAAGATAGACAGTGGATTGGTGCTTACCAGAGGTGGAGAAGGGGAGGGAGGTAGGAGGGAGAATGAAGGGGAAAAAAAGAATATAAATGTATTTATTACCACTGAACTCTACACTTAAAATGTTAAAGATGGGGCTAGGCACAGTAGTCCATGCCTGTAATCCCAGCACTTTGGGAGGCCAAGATGGGGGGATTGCTTGAGACTAGGAGTTCGAGACTAGCCTGGGCAACATTGTGAGACTCCATCTCTACAAAAAAATAGAAAAATTAGCCAGGCATGGTGCCATGTGCCTGTAGTCCCAGCTACTCAGGAGACTGAGGTAGGCGCATTGCTTGAACCCAGGAGTTCCAGGCTGCAGTTAGCTATGATGGCGCCACTGCACTCCAGCCTGGGCAGACAGAGCGAGACCCTTGTCTCTAAGAAATAAATTAATTAAAATTAAATTGGCATGAAGACAACTTGATATATATATTATTATTATCACAGAATAAACAGTTTTCAACAATGCCCAGGGAAAATAATGTTACTATAATACTGATTTTTAGTTTACTGGCATGACTCTACTAACCTTCAATTACTTTCTCAGCAAAAATCAGACCTGGTAAGCACAAACCAAAGAGTTTACTAGTGGAATTAATTATTAATAAGATGGTTTGATAGTATGTTAATGACTTTCCAAAGACTAGAATAAGAAAACTACACATAAAAATAAACTACATTAAATTTCTATACCTATGATATTTGTCTTCAGAGGATCCTGAAATGTTTTATCAGATTTGAATTACTTTATTCTCAAATTACAGAATCTTAAAGATTCAGAAAGAGCCTTATAAGTTCCCCATTGCAGGAATTCTTTATACTACATCCCAGGCAAAAGGTCCTCCAGCCTTTGCTTGAATACTTTCAGCAATGGGCACTGACTATTTTGCAAGGCAGTGCACTCCATTGTTGATTCTTCCTTACAATCACTGGAAATCTGCCTCCCTGAACTTCTAAGGATCCTAGTTCTGCTCTCTGAAACCACACAAGATAAGTTAATCTCTGAAATATAACCCACTTCTTGAATTAAGACATAGTTGTCAATTTGGTCACACAAAACGTAAAAAGCTCAGAAAAGAAGAAACCACCATTATACACAACAAAATTTTGAAATTCAGGAAACTATATTGAAATCGCAAGCCAGCATGTTTTCAGTATCAAAGCTCACACCTCAGTTAACATATAAATATTAAGAGTAACCTGATTTTTTTAAGTAGAAATTGACATTGTTTACTGAATACCGTTTTTGCAACTTGATACCACTAAATTCACCAGTTTAAAAAATTACAATTCTGTAGAAAGTTTAAGATGGTTTTCCCAATTGCTCGTATTTTCATTCAGTCTATTTCTCTCTAAAACATCTGGATGTTTGTTTTTTAAAGCCGATTTTGCAATATTTCATTTTAAAAATGATATTCAAAAATGAAGCCTAAGAGAATGGAGTGTAAAGGAGTGGGGGTGGGGCGAGGAGAGAAGGCAAAGATGGGCCCAGCAGGGAAAGGCTGGTTACTGGGTATTTTCCTTCTGGAAGCATGCTTTATTGGCAAAGGCATCTGAAGTAACCAGCCATACAAACACGACCCAAGAACAAGAACGATCATGAGTAATGAGTGTAAGACATAAATGTCTTAAGATGGAAATGAATTGGCACTGATCACCAAGCAGTACCAGATGCTTCGGGACCTCGGAGAGGAAAGGTTAGAGGTCCAAGAAGCAGAGGAGACCGCTGCCCCCCTTAAGGGGAGGGAAGAAACCAAGCAGTAACTACCGTTCAGCAGTCCAAAGAAGCCTGAACGGTGCAGAGCACAAGAAAGCCAGCAAGTGACTAGAGGAAAGGCACACACCCTGGCGAGTCCAAAGAAGGGTGTGCAGTGTGCAAATACTACACGGGTCCATGAAATGGTATGGGTAAGGGGATGTGGGTGTGGGTAAGGGGATATGGGTGTAGGTAAGGGGCAACGCAGGCGTCTTCACGGTCCCCTCCCTGCAGCAGAGCAACAGAGGGTAAAAGAAGGGGGAGGGTGAAAAGCAAGAATGACTCATTACCAAAAGGAAGTGCTCAAGCCATAGGAAGGCATGCCACAGGGGATTTCAGGGCGAGGACTGTGAGGAGCTAGGTGCTCAGGGTGATAAGGGCAAAAATCAACGTCCTGTAGTTCCTGCTGCTCGTCTTTAAGATGGGGGTGTGGGGGGGTTCGCGGCAGCCGAGCGCCAAGGCCTGGGAAGCGGCGCGGCGCGTGCGCAGTGGCGTTCGGCGGGACCCGCTGAGGCAAAGCGGAGCCGCAGTGACAGAAGCAAGCACAGCGGCCGCCAGGAGGGACTCACCGAGGCGCAGGGGCTGGAGGTGGTGCTGGGGGTAGGTGACCGCTGGACCGTGACCAAAGCCATCTAGGCGCTGCTGGGTTGTTCCGGGCAGGGCATTCTCGTCCTGAGTGTGGGGGACGGGAGGGTGACGGAGCCGGGATGGGGAAAGGGATGCAGAATAGGGGTGAGGGGGGACGGGGAGGAGGAAGAGGACGCGGGAACGGCCGCAAGCTCAGCACCCACCACCGGACTCTCGCGGACCGACGAGCCGAACAGGCAGCGGGCGGGCTGGCGGGCGGTTCGGCAGCTGCGGGGCACAATGAGTGCTCCCAATGCGCAGGCGCCACCTGTCAGCAACCGCCTCTCCCCTCGGCGCGCGCCGCCGCCTCGTCGTAACCCTTGAGTTGCCGGAAGCCGGCCGAGTGCGTGCGCCTCGGGTCGCCGCCCCCTCCCGGGTTTCCTCCTCGGCGCTGCAGTCGCGCCGTTTGTGCTCGCTGGGTGCGGTGGAGTGGGGCGGAGGCGGGAGCCGGGGGGAGCCAGCCGCGTGAGGGGTCCCAGGGCTGGGGGCTGCGGGAATCCTCACTCTTGAGAGACAACCATTTTATGAGGTGGGGCGCACGGTTTAACCAACCTTAGGGGAAAAAAAACTGAGGTGGAAATCCCAAAGCAAACACGTCTTCTGGTGGCAAAGGGCTCTGCGGGGTTTCTAACGCTTTTACTGGGCGTAGATGGGTCTGGGCTAAACCGGGAGACCAGTTTACCCTCCTTTGACCCGGGTCTCGGGGGCTTGTTCTGAGCTTTCCCACCCTTCCGTCTATGTTTTATGATAAGACTTTTTGAAAGAAAGAACAATTTTCATTTTTATACCCAGGAAAGCTTCATGGTACCCTCATACTTCCTCTATTACTTATGTAAAGACTCATTCATTATTCCTGAGGTGAAGAGAAGCTGAGTGAGCCTGGGAGTGCGAGAAAGCTGGGCTCGCAGAGTTGTAAGGGTCCAACCTGCTGTTTACCTCCCACTTGCTTCCTGCTGTGAAGAAATGCTCTTAATTAAACAGGATTTGCTCGTTGAGCTTTCTTCTTCATCGCTTAAGTTTCATTATTTTATAGACATATGGAAAAATGTAGATTAAAAAATATTTTAAGGGAATAATTTTCTAAAAGGTAAACTGTTAGCAGAACATAAGCCAAGAATGTAATGGAAAATCAAGATTAAAAAGGAAAAAAAATCGCACAATGTAAATACCATTGATTATTTACACAGAGAAACAGAGTTAACCAAGCTATTTCTCAATTTGAGCGGATGAGCTGGTAAATACCACCATACATACCAAAGCTGTATAAAACACACACACAGGAGTTTGCAGTTATTGAAACCCACGTCCTCCTGTTTGTCACTCAAACACTCTTGGATCTCATTGCTCCTTTTAAACTGACAGGGCCTTCGTGAGCTCTTTCTGGCTGCTGTACGGTTAAGTGCCACAAGAGCCCTCTGTGCTGAGCCTTTGTTCTCTCCCTGGGGCCCTGTGGTTGAAATAATTAGCAGGGAGGTTCCATCAAGAATCAGACTCTGAGGGTCCCTGTACTGTACAGTCCTATACAGAGTGTATTGCAGAGAAGCCAGCTGGTAGGCTTTTGCCCCCTGGTGGTGATCAAAGGTGCCTTGGAGACAAAATTAAACAAAGATGTATGGTTCACAGATTAAACAATCTGACTGTGTTTTTCCCAGAGCTACTTAGTAAACAGGAAAAGAGAAGGCAAGGTTCAGAAGTAAGAACTTTGAACCAATGCATGAGACAAAACAGGAAGCTATATACATAGCCAAGAAATATACATAGCTGAAAGCTGAATGAACTGAAATAAATGTAATATATGTGGTTTATGAACCAAAGTATCATTCCAGAAAAAGTATTTTTCAAATCCATAGGCCTTAGTAATGTGTGTTGATTCTCTTACTGACTCAGGGATGGCAATACTGATTACCTACTTTTGTGTGGTAACAGACTCAAGAAACTCTTTTGGAAGATGAGAGGCTTAAGTCCATTAAAATTACAGTCGGAAAGAGCACTACCATAGGAGTCAAAAGACCTGGTTTCTAGTTCCTGCTCTGTAAAACCTCACGAAAATGGCTTGAACTTGTTCAACTTTAGTTCCTCCTTCTCTACAATGGAACCCTAACTTACAGGATTTTTGAAATGAGGTATGGTAAGGTGCAGTATAAACTGTAAATCCCTGTATGTAATTAAGATAACTTTCTTATTCACTAAGGTTTGTTCCAAGTTCAGTTAGCTTTTGTTGAGTATACCATATGTGCAGAAAATAGATTCAAGAAAAAAAGGAATAAAATAACAAAAAGATATGATTCATGCCTTTTCTTAATAGTAGGAGAAGTAGATTAGTGTAAGTGTAGAACATTTTTGTTCCACTTATCTAAAGTGATAAAATCCCAGTCAAAATTGGATTATAAGTTACCCAAATTCACATTAAGTTTGTATCAGGAAGTTAATTTATTAATTTGTCAGGGAAATATCTCTTCCTGGTATGTTACCTTTTCAGGAAACTATGATTTAGAAATTATTGTTGTATATTCATTAATTTATTTACCTTTAATTGAGAAAATATTGAGTGTGTATTATATATTAGAAACTGTTTTAAGAACAAAATAAATGTTTATCTCTTAGGGGCTCATAGCCTATTAGCACGGAAAAGCACATCAACAAATAATTACAGTGTAATTTAGTGGTATTGTGGCTTCTGTCGCTTATGCTAGGCCCCAAAGGAGATACATAGATAGATATATAGGAAAAGCTTTGATGCCTACAAAGTTCTATAGAAATACAGAGGAGAAGGTCTGGGCAAATGTACTCTTTACGGTATTGGCTTTCAGGCTTTGGCCAAAGATCCCAATATTGTCACTTTGTGAATGGAGCTGGATCACAGTGAACATTTCAAATCTGTGCTCTCTGCCCCATTTATACTTACTCTTACCTGGGCTCCACCCTGGTTCCTGCTTGATTTTCTAGTGATTTGAGAGAGGGGGTATCTATTAATACTTCCAATAGAGTGAAGATCCTAGGATCCTTTTACTATCCTATCTGAATTTGAGAATAGAGAAGCCAAGAGCAGGATTCCCAAAATAGGAAGCCAAAGAGACAAAAGTCCTCCTATTATAACACCTTCACTCTTCTCACCTATCATATGGGAGGCCTGGTTGTACCACTGGAATCCACATAACCCTTAACTGGTATCGGTACTTTTTTGGGGGTGAAATTGTAACCCACTCCATGAACAAAAATGCCTTTTTGTAGTTCTCTTATGTTTCAAGTTCCTGGGCCAGGAAGATTTGCTGACCAGACATTGTAACTTTCTGTTTTACTGATCCATTCCCTTTTGAGTTATTTTCTGCCCCAGAAACGGTGGAGCTTCCTTGCAGCCATAACTACAAAGCCTTACACCACCTGGTTGTCCGGGGAAGATAAGATAAGGGACACCCCCCCACACACAGATTGTGCCCAAGGACCTGCTGAACTACCTACTCCTCACATCCTGCCTGCGCACAAGACTGAAAGAATGACCAATATTAACCCCTAGCTCATTATATTATTAAAATCTCCACCCTGGGAGGGACTTATCCGCCATCTTTTTATCATGTAACGTATGTACTGGCATGATTTCTCATTTCACTTGAGTGCCCTACACTCCACTCCAAACATGTAATGTTGCTTATATACTTCATGCGTTATTCATTTCACCTTTAGAAAAACCCCCAACCCTGTCAATGGGGGAAGTGGATTTGAGGTAGTCCATTCCTCCCACATCCCAGTTGTCACATCCTCCACAATAAATCTCCTTTCTTCCTTGACAATCCTCGTTTTCTCATTAATTGGCTGTCTGTGCAGCAAGCAACAGAAGGAACCTCCCCCCCTGTGGTTTTGTTAACAAAATTATAGGGGAACTTGAAATCCCTGAAGTTAGCTGGTTCTTAAGCTTTGAGAATCTGATAAAAATGATTGACCTTTTCTTCAGAAAGACGCACTTGCACATTTCACACACCCACTGTAATCCATCAAGGGATCCCAGGTTAATAATCCTGATTAAAGGTTAAAGCAATGGTTCTCAACCTTTTTAACGCATCATGACATCTGTAGAAATAATATTTGTACAGGACATGAAT
>NW_012151241.1:1228709-1231257 GCF_000956105.1 Propithecus coquereli | reverse complement strand
CCTTCTGCCTCAGCCTCCCAAGTAGCTGGGACTACAGGCATGTGCCACCATGCCCGGATAATTTTTTCTATGTATTTTTAGTTGACCAGCTAATTTCTTTGTATTTTTAGTAGAGACGTGATCTCACTCTTGCTCAAGCTGGTCTTGAACTCCTGAGCTCAAGTAATCCTCCTGCCCCGGCCTCCCAGAGTGCTAGGATTACAAGCGTGAGCCACCACGCCCGGCCCAGGTAGCCTTGACACAAGACCATAAAGGGATGTTGTTGGCCGTGCCAAGTAAAAGCAAGCAGCTTCTGGTGTTCCTTGGCAATTTATACAGAGAAATAAGCATTTGCTAGGACAATAGCTGCATACCATATTCCAAGAGCTGTGTCGATTTGCTCCAGTAAAGGTACTGCATATGGAATGGCAGGTGCAAGTGGAGGCATTACCTGGTTAAATTTATAATAATTTGCAGTCATTCTCCAAGATCTACCTGCCTTCTTCACAGGCCAAATAGGCAAGTTCAATTAGCATGAAATAGCTTTCATCACCTCTGCTTCTTTCAGACCTTTATTGGTGCCATTAATCTCTGCAACCCTCCATTTCCCTACCTCAAGGAAGCAATATTTTTGTTTACTATCCTAGTGTGTGAGGGTGAAGGGAGGGTCTCTAAGGGCTTCAACTAGGCCCTTCATACATAATGGTCCATATTCTAGAATCAGAGAGCCAATATGAAGAGTCCTGCCAATTACCAGTTTCTGTTTTAATTATACATTCAGGATGAAATCATGACAGGGTAGTTCTATGGCCCTACTTGCCCCACTGTGATTCAAACTTGAGTTAAGACTCCGTCTTTTTTACCTGGCCACCATAAGCCCCCACTTAACCTGGTGAACTGCAGTGGGTCCCAGGAATTAACATCAATTTAGAACCAGTGTTTAGATATCCCTGAGAAACCTGGATATTTCCCCAGCACACAGTCATTTTAGGAAATGGCCACAGATCTCTGCAGAGAAGACTTGGAGGAAGATTTTTGGTACATACTAGTAGCACTGCTGCAGAGTTCTTTCTCAAAGGGACCCAGACTTCCTTTCAATTAGAGAACTGGGTGAGAGGTTAGTACTCTCCATTGTGGGGATTGAAGTCATGTTTTTGGCCACCATACAGTCATACCTTGGAGGTGCCAAACTGCCACAATAAAATGAATACCGTAATAAAGTGAGTCACATGAAATTTTTGGTTTCTCAGTGCATATAAAAGTTATGTTTACACTATATAATAGTCTATTAAGTATGCAATAGCACCATATCTAAAAAAGTACATACCTTAATTAAAAAATACTTTATGACTAAAAAATGCTATCATCTGCAGCTTCAGCAAGTCGTAATCTTTTTGCTGATAAAGGATCTAACCTTAGTGTTGTTGGCTGCTGACCGTTCAGAGTGGTGGTTGCTAAAAGTTGGGGTGGCTGTGGCATTTCTCTTTAAAATAAAAAAACAATGAAGTTTGCTGCACCGATTGACTCTTCCTTTCATAAACGATTTCTCTGTAGCACGTAATGCTGTTTGATAGCATTTTACCCACAGTAAAAATTCTTTCAAAAACTGGAGTCAGTCCTCTCAAACCCTGCTGGTGCTTTGTCAACTAAGTTTGTGCAATATTCTAAATCCTTTGTTGTCATTTCAACAGTGTTCACAGTGTCTTCTCCAGGAGTGGATTCCATCTCAAAAAACCACTTTCTTTGCCCATCCATAAGAAGCAACTCCTCATCTGTTCAGGTGTTATTATAAGATTTCAGCAATTCAGTCACATCTTCGGGCTCCACTTCTAATTCTAGTTCTCTTGCTGTTTTTACCACATCAGCAGCTACTTCCTCCACTGAAGTCTTGAAGTCTTCAAAGTCATCCAGGAGAGCTGGAATCAACTTCTTCCAAACTCCTGTTAATGTTGATATTTTGACCTCCTCCTATGAATCATGAATGTTATTAATGGCATCTAGAATGGTGAGTCCTTTCCAAAAGGTTTTCAATTTACTTTGCCCAGATCCATCAGAGGAATCACTACCTATGGCAGCTATAGCCTTACAAAATATATTTCTTAAATAATAAGACTTGAAAATTGAAATTAGTTCTTGATCCATGGGCTGCAGAATGAGTATTATGTTAGCAGGGATGAGAACAGCATTAATCGCCTTATATATCTCCAGCAGAACTCTTGGATGACTAGGCGCATTATCAATGAACAGTAATATTTTGAAAAGAATCTTTTTCTTTTCTGAGTAGTAGGTCTCAACAATGGGCTTAAAATATTTGGTAAATCATGCTGTAGATAGATGTATTGTCATCCAGGCTTTGCTGTTCCATTGATAGAGCGTGGGAATAGATTTAGCATAATTCTTAAGGGCCCTAGCATTGTCAGAATGGTAAATAAGTATTAGCTTCAACTTAAAGTCACCAGCTACATTAGCCCCTAACAAGAGAGTCAGTCTGTCCTTTGAAGGTTTGAAGCCAGGCACTGACTTCTCTCTAGCTAAAAAAGTCCTAGATAGCATCTTCTTCCAATAGAAG
>NW_012151241.1:1225704-1228659 GCF_000956105.1 Propithecus coquereli | reverse complement strand
CACACAGCATTGAATTTTTATAAGGTTTTTTTGTGTTTTTTGTTTGTTTGTTTACTTTTTTTTAGAGACAGAGTCTTGCTCTGTTACCCAGGCTGGAGGGCAGTAGTACAATCATAGCTCACTGCAGCCTCGAACTCCTGGGCTCAAGCAATCCTTCTCCTTCAGCCTCTGGAGTAGCTGGGACTATAGGTACCAACCACCATGTCCAGCTAAGTTTTCTTCTTCTTCTTCTTCTCATATGTATATTGTTGTTGTTGTAGAGATGAGGTCTTGCTATGTTGCCTTGGCTGGTCTTGAACTCCTGGCCTCAAGCAATCCTCCCACCTTGGCTTCCCAAAGCACTGGAATTACAAGGATGAGCCACTGCACCCAGCCAGCTGAATTTGTATAAGTTTCTAAATAGAGTCTTCTCAAAAATTTAATGAAAAACCTGAGACTGCTTCTGTAAACATAACGTTTTTTATACAGGGTTTTATGATTGAAATTACCGCATGCAGTTCTTGAACAAGACAGTTTAACAGTGATCTCTTCAAATTCTTGGTAATCATTATTGAGGAGAACTTAGTTCATACAAGTAGGTGATAAAAATTTTTAGAACAATTTTCACAACAATTCCAAAATTATAAGTATAAATTATATTTGACCCTAACAGCACTTACTTTTTTTCTCATTGGCAAATGTAATGTGGAAATATACTGTGATAATATGACTGTATTTAGAATCCACTCAAATACTTTTCATATCAAGTATATGTTGCAAAATAATGACAAAGCTCTGATATGCAGAATATGGCTGTGTTATTAGAGCAATAATTCTGCAGCTAACTTGAACATAACTAAAAGAGCACATCAGATATAAACAAAGAGAAGAATTCAATGTATATGAAGAGAGCAATTTCAGAGCTGAGTCTGTCAGGAGTATTTAGGAGGCCTCCCTGCCTTTCCTGGCCACACCTGAGGCTGTGAGTCCTGTTCCTTTAGTACATGGAACATGTACTCCTCCAGTGGCTCCAAGGTGCAATGTTTATGATGGGCAGCCATATGAACTGCAACTGGCTTCTGAAAGTGTTGCCCTGGTAGTAGAATACTCCTTGGCTTTGCTTAGCAAGTCCTTCATTGTGCTTGCCCCAGTAGGACCATGGGGCAAACAAGGGTGGATCATGAGACCCTGATTCTTTTGGGTTGCTCTGTGAGAATCCCTAGATCACACTGCTTCTGGCCAGGAGTGAATTACCTGGTGGTACCAACCATTCCAGTTCTTTCAGGCCACTCCTAGAGCTGAATAGATAACTATGTTGCAGTATATCTATAGCTCATTCATCACACGCCAAATGAAGTTTGTCACTTAAAAGACTGCAGTTTATATAGCTAAGCTTGTTGAAAGAGAGCAAGTAAAAAGAAAGGTGGGTCAAAAAAAGAGAAGAAATCATGGTACTATCCTTTTTTTCTCTCTTTTTTTTTTTCAGCATATTATGGGGGTACAGATGTTTAGGTTACGTATGTTGCCCTTGACCCTCCTTCCCCTCCATGGTACTATCCTTGATAATCCAATCCCTTATATTTGAAATTACTTGGGTATAGTTATAAGTATAAATTAATACAGCATAAATAGAATACATAAGAGCTGAGAGTGACTAGAGTATAATTGAGTCATGTGTTGCCTTCATAGGGTTGTAATTTTTCTTAAATTTTATAAAAACTTTTACTAACTTCATTTAACTGTCAGCATCCAGACAGGAGATAGAAACCACACCAGTTATTTGCAAAGAGATTTCAACAAAGAATTATTAACTAGCTATGAAATTGTTAAGTAAGTAAAAAAGTAAAAAGAGAAATCTAAGATATCACAGAGATAGCAATTACTACACCTTTAGGGATGGGGGAAAAAAACCCAAAGGAAGCAAAAGGAAAAACTCAGAAACTTAGAGAAGTGGCCCCACAGAGCTGAAACTCAGGTCACTCAGGAGAAGGCACTACTCAGCTGGTGTTGGTGTCTCTGAGCTTAGAGAAGGGGCTCCATGGGACCCAGAGGTCTGGAACCCAGACCTCTGAGGCAGGAGCACTGGATGGCTGGTGTTGATGTCTTTGAGTAATGAAAACTTCAGGAATACAGAAAAACTACAAACTGGATTTAGCTTTTGCTACAAAAAGGAAATGTTGCCACCAGGTTGAAGAAGCATTACTAGGTGAAGCACACAGGACGCAAAAGGCTACAAGAAGCAGTCAGGCAGTAGACAAGAAGAAGCAAGTTTCAGGCCTGGTGGCTCAGGCCTGTAATCTCAGCATTTTGGGAGGCCAAGGCAGGAGGATCTCTTGAAGCTGGGAGTTTGAGACCAGCCTGGACAATATGGTGAGACCCCATTTCTACAAAAAATTTTAAAAATAACTGGGCATAGTGACATGCACCTGTAGTCCTAGGTACTCAAGAGGCTGAAGCAGGGTGATTGCTTTGCTTGAGCCCAGGAGTTTGAGGCTGGGTGACAGAGTGAGACCCTGTCTCTTAAAAAAAAAAAAAAAGAAGAAGAAAAAGAAGCAAGTCTCTTGTCCTTCCTTTAGCCATGGGATCTCCCTCTGGAAAACCCAGTTAGCAAAGTATGACAGAGCAGCCAGCTGGCAAAGCAAAGAAATATGGTTTTCAAAGTCTCAGCCCCAGCATCCAAGTAGATTAAAGATGGGTGAGTTTGGAGCTGAGACAGTAATTTAATAACTGGCACTTGATTGATATGGAAAGTGATGCCAGGGATGGAATTTATCTCCCATCCTCTGGTTTGCATATATCTTGTAAAGATAGTTAAAGACCTTGCTAATTCCTGCTCCTCAGGTATAATCAACATACTCTCATCAATGTACTGGATAAATGTTATGCTAACTGGGAGGTAAAGATGCTCAATGTCTCTGTAGACTATATTATGGCAGAGATCAAGAGAATTGATGTAGCCTTTTTTTTTTTTTTTTT
>NW_012151241.1:1208775-1222734 GCF_000956105.1 Propithecus coquereli | reverse complement strand
AAAAAAAAAAAAAAAAAAAAAAATCCACTGTTAAGTATAGCCACTTTCATTGATGATCTTAGATCTTTTGGATAATTTGCTGCAGCTTCTCCATCGGCACTTGCTGCTTTACCTTGCACTTTTATGTTATAGAGATGTCTTCTTTCCTTAAACCTAATGAACCAACCTCTGCTAGCTTCTGCAGTCTCCTCACCTCTGTCAGCCTTGACAGAATTGAAGAGAATTAAGGCCTCACCCTGGGTTAGGCTTTGGCTCAAGGAAATGTTGTGGCTGGTTTGATCTTCTCTCCTGACCACTAAATCTTTCTCCATATCAGAATCAAGACTGTTTTGCTTTCTCATTATTCATGTTTTCACTGGAGGAACACTTTTAATTTCCTTCAAGAACTTTTTCTTACTCATGTTGACTGGTGAAAAAGAAAAAAGAAAAAAAAAACTTTTCCTTTGCATTCACAACTTGGCTAATTGTTTGACTCAAGAGGCCTAGCTTTTTGGCCTATCTTATCTTTCAATATGCCTTCCTCACTAAGTTTAATCATTTCAAGCCTTTGATTTAAAGTGAGAGGTATGAGAGTCTGGGCATGGTGGCTCACACTTGTAATCCTAGCACTCTGGGAGGCCAAAGCAGGAGGATTGCTTGAGCTCAGGATTTTAAGATCAGCCTAAGCAAGAGGGAGACCCCATCTCTACTAAAAATAGAAAAATTAAGCAGCATTGTGAAGCTACTGTGTAGTCCCAGTACTCAGGAGGCTGAGGCAGGAAGATCGCTTGAGCCCAGGAGTTTGAAGTTGCAGTGAGCTAGGATGATGCCACTACACTCTACCCAGGGCAACAGGCCATTGTAGGGTTGCTAATTGGCCTAACTTCAATAGTATTGTGTCTTGGGGAATAGGGAGGCCTGAGTATATGGAGAGAGATCAGAGAATGGCAGGTTGGTGGAACAGTAAGAACACACACAATATTTATTGATTAAATGAGCTATTTTACATGGGTATGGTTTGTGGTGCTTCAAAATGATTACAATAGTAATATCAAAGATCACTGACCACAGATCACCATAACACATATACAACTAATAACAAAAGTTTGAAATATTGTGAGAATTACCATAATGTGACACAGAGACATGAAGTGAGCACATGCTGTTGGAAAAATGGCTCCTATAGACTTGCTCAATGCAGAGTTGCCACAAACCTTCAATTTGTAAAAAATGCCTTATCTGTGAAGCACAATAAACCAAAGCACAATAAAGTGAGGCTTGCCTGTATATGTGCCTAGGTGTGTTTTTCTTAGTATTTATCCTGCTTGGAGTAATACTTCTGAGCTTCTTGGACCTATGGTTTATTGTCTTTTATTAAATTTGGAAAATTATCGACCACTGTATTTTCAAATTTCTTCTATTTCTCTCTTTTCTTCTGGGATTCTAATTACATATAAGTTAGACTATTTAATATTGTCCCACGGCTTTTGAATGCTCTACTATTTTTTTCTCACTCTTTTTGCTCCCTTTGATTTTAAGCATGGGTAATTTTAGTTAACCCATCTTCAAGGTCACTGATTTTTTGTTCTACTGAGTCCAGTTTACTAATAAGCCTGTCAAAGGAATTCCTTATCTCTGCTATCATCATTTTTATACCTAAGATTTCTGTTTGACTTTTCTTCATGGTTTCCATCTCTCTGTTGAAATCACCTAACTATGCATGAGGTCTACCTTTTCCATTAGATTCTTTAATGATACTTACTTTAATAGTTATTTCAATAATTTAATATTTACATTAATACTATGATTAATAGTTATATATTATAATTGTAATTATACAGAATATAATTATACATATTAATAGTTCTATTAATCATAAAAATCTCTGATAGTTCCAACATTTGGGCTATCTGTGTCTAGTTCTGTTGTGTACTTTATCTCTTCACAATGGGTCATTTTTCCCTTGCTTTTTATTGAGTTTTATAATTTTGTTAGAATGCCGGATATGTATGTAAACAAACACAACTGAGGTAAATAGTATTTATTGTGAGGAATAGGCACATCTCTTCTTCCCTCAAACCATTAGTATGTGGAGTTAAATCAATCTAGGCAGTAGTTGAGTTGAATTTGGGTTTTATTGTTGCTATAGTTACCTTCAGTGCACCATAGACTTCAAACCGTAATGTTTTTTCCTATTCTACTCTCACACTCAATACAGAACACTTCTTTGACCAGATGTGTGGGGGTTTTTCCCCACATACCAAGCAGACACCAACTGGGTATCCTATGATTTAATTCAATCCTGACACTATCTACCTGGAGATAGTGTTAGATCCCAAAGATTAAGGGTTCAGTCCCAGAAGACTGCCTCCACTTCAGACACTAATCATAGACAGTTGGTTGTCACCTATACTTCTGACTGACTAGCTACAAACTAGGGTTCCCATCACTCCCTCCTTGGATTTGATTAATTTGTTAGGATGGTTCATATAACTCAGGGAAACACATGACTTGTGTTTACTGGTTTATTACAAAAGATATTTTAAAGGATACAAATAAACATCCAGATGAAGAGATGGATAAGGCAAGGTTGGGGGTAGGGGTGTGAAGCTTCCATGCCCTTTCTGGGTGAGCTACCCTCTTAGCTCTTCCACATGTTTAGCAACCCAGAAGCTCACCAAACCTTGTTCTTTTTGGTTTTTATGAAAGCATCATTACATAGTCACAATTGATTACATCATTGCCCATTGGTCATCGACTCAACCTTTAGTCCCTTTCCCCTTCCTGGTGGTGGTGGTGAGTGCTGAAATTTCGTTCCAACCCTCTAATTACGTTTGGTTCCCCTGGCAACCACCCTCCATCATGAATTTATCCAGGAGCCCAGCAAGAGTCACCTCATTAGAACAAAAGATACTGGCTGGGCACAGTGGCTCACACCTGTAGTCCCAGCTGCTTGGATGGCTGAGATCAGCCTGGGCAATATAGTGAGATCCCGTTCTCTAAAAAAAAAAGCAAAAAGAAGAAGAAGCTCTTATCACCTGGGAAATTCCAAGGGATTTAGAAGCTCTGTGTCAGAGGCTCCTATCAGGAAATTACAAAGGTCTTAAGAGCTCTGCGTCAGGATCCATGGTCAAAGATCAAATATTATGCCGGGCGCGGTAGCTCACGCCTGTAATCCTAGCACTCTGGGGGCCGAGGCGGATGGATCATTTGAGCTCAGAAGTTCGAGACCAGCCTGAGCAAGAAGAGCGAGACCCTGTCTCTACTAAAAAAATAGAAAGAAATTAGCTGGACAAATAAAAATGTATAGAAAAAATTAGCCGGGCATGGTGGCGCATGCCTGTAGTCCCAGCTACTCGGGAGGCTGAGGCAGGAGGATCGCTTGAGCCCAGGAGTTTGAGGTTGTTGTGAGCTAGGCTGATGCCACGGCCCTCTAGCCCAGGCAACAGAGTGAGACTCTGTCTCAAAAAAAAAAAAAGATCAAATATTAGAACAAAAAATTCTCCTAGAGCCCCTATGAACAAGGGATTGAGGAGCTTCTATGTCAGGAAGAAGAGACAAAGACTAATATGCATAAAAAAACTTATATTTCTTATTATACCGTAATACCATAGGATCCAAGGAAGCTTAGAAAAATTTTACATACATGTATTTGATATATGTGATTTTGTACATAGTTGATACGCTAAAATTTTTTGCTAAGTGTATTAATGAATGACTCTATAAAAATATTTGGAGAACAAGGTCCCAACACTTAAGAGAAGTTTACATTTTAAGTTGATGATATCATTTGTCTTCAACTCCCTTTATGGGAGTGCACATAGTTCTTACCACCACTCCTGTCTCTACAACTTAACTTTCCATTCACTCTTCAACTTCTGCCTTCAGCATTCTATTGAGTGTTGTGTTGAACACTCACCACTTGAACTAGTGGTTGTAAGGACTAGTTTTAGGAAATTGGCTTGAATTCTGACCTACCAATTGTGTGACCTTGGGCAAATTAATTAAACTCTCTGTTTTAATCTCATTAAAATTGGGGTTTTAATACTTATTTCATAAGACTGTGGGGGAAATTAAATTAGATGATATATGTCAGGCATTGGTATAATGCCTCTCACAGAGGTCATCGGTGATTTGTCAATAAGTTCAATAATTTTTTTTCACCTTACCCTCTTTGATTTTTCTTTAGAGAAACTATTGACACTATTGACCTTGACTGACCTCAGTTTCCTGGACCCTTTTATCTACTAGTCCTTCTACCACTTTCGGCAGTTATCAGTATCTTTTACTGGCTCTTCTCTTCAGCCTTCCTTTTGAGTGTTTGTCACCATGGGTTTATCTATATTCAGCCTTTTTTTCTCCTCCTACCTATTTTCTTTGGGTAAGCTCTACTAGCATCCTCCTGAAAATGCATCCTTCTATCTGTCCATACTCAGGGTTTTGAGATTCAAAAGAAATCCAGATAAAAGATAGTTCTTATCTTCTTGAAGCTCACTGCAGCTTCAAACTCCTGGGCTCAAACAATCCTCCTGCCTCAGCCTCCCAAGTAGCTGGGACTACAGGTACCTGCCATGATGCCTGGCTTATTTTTTTTTTTAATTTTTTTTGTATAGATGGGAATCTCACTGTGTTGGCCAGGCTGGTCCTGAACCCTGACCTTAGGCGATTCCTCTGCTTCAGCCTCCCAAACTGCTGGGATTACAGGCATGAGCTATCATGCCCAGCCTTATCTTCTGTGAGTCTGGGAAATCAGAATGATTTATGATTTCTCTCTTACACTGGGAAATCCCTTCCTCAAGGATAATTGACTACTCTATCATAAATGATTGAAAGTCTTTCCAACCATGTTGTCAAATGCTGCAATTCACCAAATTACAAATCTTTTGGGAGTTAGTGTGAAGAGTCTTTAACTAGATTCATAGAAGCTCTGTCTTGTAGCCAACAACCTACACTCTAGGTTGACTTCTAGGGTTTAATGGGTGGGGGTGTGAGGTGTGCAGAATATTACGCACTTTGAATAATTTTTTTTTTTGAGACAGAGTCTTGCTCTGTCACCTCAGCTAGAGTGCGGTGGCATGATCATAGCTCACTGCAATCTCAAACCCATAGGCTCAGGTGAGCCTCCGGCCTCGGCCTCCCAAATAGCTGGGACTACAGGCATGTGCCATGACACCTGGCTAATTTTTCTATTTTTTAGTAGAGATGGGGTCTTGATCTTGCTCAGGCTGGTATTGAAACCCTAAGCCCAAGCATTCCTTCCACCTCAGCCTCCCAGAGTGCTAAGATTACAGGTGTGAGCCACCTCACCCAGCCTATTTTGAATAATTAAAATGCAAGGTAATATTATTCTGACTGGACAACACCTCCATCATTTTTCAATGGACTTGATTCTGTATAACTTCCTGCCAATGCATCATAATATATTAGATAGCCTTCAAACTCCTGCTGGAAACTTCTATCAAGTGATTTGAGCAGGTATCTTAAATGAAACACCTCCAAACTCAAACTCATTGTATCATTCCTCAAAATTGGTTTTCTCTTTTCCTAATTTCACTCAATGGCATCACTATCCATTCAAGAAAAGAACACTCAATGAGCCTTAATTTCTCCTCTTTCATTCCTTAGATCCAATTATGCCCCTGATCCTAATGATTGTATCTTTTTTAGTTTGGGTTCCCCCAGAAAAGACCCTGATCTAAGGATTTGAGTGCAAGTTCATTTTTCCAGGAAACAATGGTAAGGGAGTAGGGAAGCAATACAGGAAAGTGAAGGAAACTAAGTGCATTAGCAGGCAGGTTACACGGTGGGCAGCTGAGGCTTAATACTACTGGAGAACTGGAGAACAGCGGTCCCCAACCTATTTGGCACCAGGGACTGTTCATCGAAGACAATTTTTCCACAGATCAGGGAGGGGAGGATGGTTTCGGGGTGATTCAAACACATTACATTTATTACGCACTTCATTTCTATTATTATTACATTGTAATATGTAATGACATAATTATACAACTCACCATAGGTTGGGGACCCGTCTAGAAGACAGTATAGAACGTACCCCAGAAATGTCCCACCTACAGGACTATATGTAACTCCCTATCCGTCATTGCCTGGGGGCTTCTCCCATGGATGTAACCTCCCAAGCACTTCTGGCCTGTCCCCACATTTAGACTGATGGAAAGCCGTTAGACAGAATTGCAGGTGCTTACAGTTGGAGACTATCCGACTGTACTGAAAGGGTGAAGCTCATGGGATATGATTGGGGTACTCAACAATGTCTGGCATAGCCTAGACTAGAGCAAGGGGCAGAGAGGAATTCACTTCAGGTACAACATTTAAGATGCAAAATTTACCTTCATTCTCTCTTCCACCAGTCCTTCACACTTCCAGTCTATCCTCTGTGTTGCTGGAGGAATTAACTTTTTAAAAACACCAATTTGATCATATCTGTCCTATGCTTAAAAAACACAGAATAAGGCTAGGCGTAGTGGCTCACACCTGTTATCCCAGTGCTTTGGGAGATAGAGGTGGCAGGAGTTTCAGACCCTGTCGCTATAAAAAATTTTTTTTAAAAAATTTAAAAACCACAGAATAAAATCTGAACTTCTTGATTTACATGAATTACTCTTTACAGATTGACTATAGTTACCTCGTTAGCCTAATTTTCTGCCACTTTCTTTTACATAACTATGCTCTGCTACACAAATGCTTCAAACACTTTGAAGTTTCATACCCTTGGATGTATTGTTCCTCCTGCCTCAAATACTCTTCTCCCTTCCTTTACACAAAGATTCTTACTAGGTTTTCTTTGGGTTTTTTGTTTTTGATTTTTGTTTTTTGGTTTTTGGGTTTTTTTTGAGACAGGATCTCACTCTGTCACCCAGGCTGGAGTGCAGTGGCTCAGTCATAGCTCATAGCTCACAATAACCTCAAACTCCTGGGCTCAAGTGATCCTCCTGCTTCAGCTTCCCAAAGTGCTGGGATTACAGGCATGAGCCATCACACCCAGCTTCTTACTGGTCATTTACAATCCAGTTTAGAAATCTATTTTCTCTGTAAAAGCTTCCCTGACTGCCCCTGAAAATTAATTGCTTATTTCTCTTTGTTTCTTAACATTTTGTATGGACCTCTACCCTTGCCCTTTGCAGATTGAATTGCATCTTTTTCTCTCACTAAACTTGGAACTCTTCAAAAAGGGAGGTCTTATTCATCGTTTTTAACCCCAACATCTGCCTTCATATAGAAGGTATCCAATAAACCCTTACTGAGTTGAATTTATCTGGGTGCATTTAAACAAAACAGACTTTAAAAGAAATGGAAAGAAGCACCAATTTCAGGAGATGGACACCGTAAGCAAAGAAAGCAGGCTGTGAAAATGTACAGTTGGGAGCTATCACATATATCTATTTTATATTATATATTATTTATGAAGTACTTCAAAAAGGCTTCAAGGTAGCTATTTTAAAGTGTTGGAATCTGTTGTCTCCAAAGGAAGTACTTTTGGTTTATTCCACTAGAACATGTGCTGTGTTGATAAAAAGAAAAGCAAATATTTTAGTCTAGAGCATTATATACATACTATTTCAAATTAGAGTCCCTAGATTGTAACTGCCCTGGAGACAGAGACTGTGTATGTATAATTTACTTCTTACACAACACCTAGCTCCTATATACACAAACTCTTTTTTTTTTAAATTTCAGTATATTATGGGGTACAGATGTTTAGGTTACGTATGTTGACCGTGCCCCCACTGCCCCCCCAAGTCCGAGCTTCAAGCGTGTCCATCCCCCAGATGGTGCGCATTGCACTCTTTACACAAACTCTTAAATGATTTTTGGCATAGCAGTAATTTGATAATCTGCCACTGAATCTACAGTCATTTGCAGTGAAGTAGGAATATGAAATTATCCATTTTAATTCCTCAATATGAATAAACCAGATAAATCATATTCCCCCAGAGGTCTTCCTCACCAAAAATGCTTTTTAGGGAGATTATTTTTCTATTGTCTGTCTACCTTTCTCACATGAATTAGGTAACCATCAAAGTTTCACTTTACCTCACCTTGATTGTTATTTCAAAAATTAATGAGGATGATAATAATGTTAAAAATTCAATTTCATTACTGTTGCTATTTGGTTTTATTTTTTGTTTTTTTTTAAATGATGATGGTGATGATTATGATGGTGAGTTTTCTTGTTTCTCTGAGCACCGATCTAGCTTTGGTCAGTAACAACAGTAATAACAGTAGTACAGTTTGAAAAGTTCAACAGTTGAGAACTTATTATCATTCAATAGAATGGTGGGGTGAGGTGGGAGTTAGGAGTGACTGAGATTTTGATCTTCCAGTGTACTTTTTGTTGTGTGTTAATATTTTCTTTCTCTGTTTTCGTTATTAATACTGGTCTGGTAATACCTGTCCGTGTCTTTTAGTGGTTAAGATGAATGAGTCAACATCTCAAGAGGAACCCAAACCTACTCAGGTTCTTGTCCTACATAGGTTTCTAACCATTTATGAAAGGATTTGAGATTCAACATTCTTGGGAAAATCAAAATGCAGTATCATAGTCTATCATTTAATTATTTCTCTTTGAAGTATTCTACATCAGGTTTTGACAGAAAATGCTGAAAAGGGGGGTTAAAAATAATTGTTGAGTCACAGTGATCTGCTTCTAGTTGGTTGGCATTCCTTAATTATATGTAACAAGTCTGTTACTATTTGAACTTGTTCATGTAACTACTTCGTGTAATTTTATTTGGTATGATATGTATTCATATTATGTGAAAAATTTTAACATAAAAAGCTTGTTGTGTTAAAGTTTAAGCTCCTTTTAGATACCACTTACTAACACTGTTTCCATTTCAGGAAAATGGAAAAGAAGACAATGAAAAGAAACAGGACTCAACTGAAGTGAAAGAACTTCATGAGGTAGAGTTGTCATGAATAATCAGATGTTAATACTGGAGAATAAACTGGATAAATTAATTTTCTTATGAAAAAAGAAAAGATGTGGGTATTCAAAAAGATAAACAAAATGGCTAGTGGAAAAAAAGAAATTCATGTTGATTATTAAGCTGACTCATTCAAGTAAGTTGTAGAAACCCCCCATAGAGATAAATTATTTGTGAAGAACCGTTATAAATTACAAAGAAATAAAGGTTGCTTTCAAAAATCAGAATTATTAAGTACAGTAACCACCTGTTTTAGGGTGACTTTACTATGATTCTGAAAATGTAATTTCCATGTTAATCATTTAATTAACTTTGTGTTTATGTAAGTACAAGACTACAATAAGGAAGAACATTTTATAGAAAAGGGAAGGCAATTCAAAATAGTTATATAGACTCACCACTAAGTTAACTAATGTGAGTTTTAAAAATATCCTATTATCATTTTTTAAAAGTACATCAACATGAGTACAAAAAGCTATTTTGTCACTATTATTCATCAAATTAACCTTTAATTCCCTCAATTAAGAAGAAATGTTCTTTTCGGCACAAACAGAAGGCCAGTAAAACAGTAGCATTTCCAAAGGTCTGATTTCCCTATGTTATGGTCTCAAATTATATTTCTGTAAAGTATTGTATAATTCAAGGATTAATGTACATCTAAAATGATATTCCTAGCTTATTACTTTGTTAGTAATAGGAAGATGTGATGACATATTGAGCCAATGCATTTTATCTTGTGAATGCAGTAAACAGACTGTGATTACTGCTTTGCTTCTAATATACAGCATTAGATCCTAGAAAAATTAAGTAGGAAAATTTGGTTAATTCCTACAGGCAATTAACTCTCCTTTAATCGAGAGAACTGATGCAACTTTGAGGAAAAACAAGTCGTTTTGAAATTGGTGTTTCTTTTCTCCTTTCAAAGAATTCACAAAACGTACAAGATGTTTCTGTAACAGATACCAGCAACAATGTGGTGGAAGAAGCAACGGATGAAATCAAATCTCAAGGTAGAGAGCTAGCCTTTCCCCTACACGATAGAATGTAAAACTATCATTAAATTTCCGTTGGGAATCCATTCTTCAAGATTTTGCATTTTATAAAATATACTCCCAGGGGATATTTTAAATGCAATTTGGGAAATAGTTTAAAATGTATTCCCTTTGCCTATTAATGCTTTTGGTGCAATTTTATGACTATCCATCTTATACTTAAAGAGAAAATTTATCTAAGAGAGCTGATTGACACCTAGCAGACAACCCATTAATACAAAAGTAAAATGAAGAACTCTAGTGATTTAGCTGCTTATTGTTCTTGATCCTGTTTATTCTTTTTACTGTTATACTTGATCACATATTTGTTCTGTTTGATCCAAAACTTGACTCCTAGCCCCATCCTTTACCCAAATTTCACATAATTATGCAGATTGAAATTTTACAGGATTAAAAAGACAACAAATAAGTGGACAAGACATTCATCTCTTTCACCAGTTCTTCTAATTCCAAATACTCAGTGAAATCCTTTACAAACAGATATTCTGTATAATATTTAAAATTTGACAGTTTTACTATAAATTCCCTTCAATTCAACTTATAACTATTGAGTGTTTAGTATATGCTAGGCTGGGCTAGGCTGAATTACAATAATTATTAAAGTGTTTTCTAAACTGTAAATTGCTAAATAGACTCTAGTTATAACTTTTAGGTGATTACTTTTTTCCAAAGTGTTTTTCTGTCTTTTAAACCAATTAGGGGTAATTATTTACTATTTATTCTTATTAATACATACTCATCAAGAACCAAATTTTCCAAAACTTATTTTATATTTCTTATAAACTTAGTACTATTTTTACAGCTTCAATAGCTTCAAAAATTTTCTTCTGGCAAATCTACCTGTCATCTTTCACTTGCCCTCATCCCCTATTTTCCTGGTTTTACTTCCTCCTTACCCTCAACTTCTACCTCCAATACTGCATACATATTCTTTGCCTTTACCTTAATCACTTGGGCCAGGTATATAAATTAAGTCTTTTATTTTAAACATGCCAAATAAAATTGTGATCTAGGTAAAATTTGTTATAAATTTAATTAAGTGTTTACTTTAATCAGTTCATGGCCAAATTCACACCTCCCAAACTTCACATATGTATTCTATCATGTAATTTGTTGCCTCCCCAGAAAACATATCAAACACAAGTTTGTAGTCTTTCCTGTTCTTGTACTTTCACTTTCTCTTATTATTTCTTTTCAATGTATGGTAAAGGGAAGTGTGTTTTATTTGTCTAAGTCTATCCATCCTAGTATATGATATGTACTGAAAACACTGCAATTGGTTGTTGTGGTATCAAATGCAATGCAGTGTACTTATTTGTTCAATCATCAGTCACTATTAAACCTTATATTCTGAATCCCCCCTTTGTGAATATGTGTGTATGTGTGGGTATATACAAAGTAGGAACAGGAACTGTTACTGCAATTTCAACATGTCAAAGGAAGTGTCTTTAACCTTGCTATATACTTGTCAAAATTAAAGTCATGTTACCATGACAAGCAGCTCCCACATGCACTCAAATACATGTCTTTGCTAGAAAATACTGTGGTTAAATGCACCATGTCAATTCCTCATTTCTTTACCCTGATTATTCTACTTTTCAGGCTGTGAGATCAATGTGCATTTTGAGCAGTTTTTTAAAACTATGTTTGCTCAGTTCTATTTTTATTACACAGTCCTAAGATTAACAAAGTTTTGTAGGAAACTGCCTTTTTCTATATCTATTGAATTTTAATTTCAGTAGTGTTTAGTGGTGCCTCTTTTTCTCCTTCTTTTTCCTCTATCATTCTACATTATGTACAAATATTAAGAATTCTTGATAATAAGGACAAGGCAGTTGAGTTTCAGACTGGGCCAGTGTTTAAGGAGAACATCATACAGCTTATCAAGTACCACTGGGTCAATTTTCACCAGTTTAATCAGCAGCCAATCCCACTAATGTTATATGCCTCCTTGTGAAAAAAGAGCCTGCTAAGACTTATTATAATGTATGTTATAATTCATTTCTATTTATGTTCTTAAATAGGTTTTGTTTTTTTTTATTTCAGCATATTATGGGGGTACAGATGTTTAGGTTATGTATGTTGCCCTTGCCTCCCCACTACCCCCCAAGTCTGAGTTTCAAATGTGCCCATCCCTTGGATGGTGCGCATTGCACTCTTTGTGTATGCAAATACCCGTCCCCTCCTCCCCCTTCCCCCTCCCCCCTGCCCGACATCCAATAGATGTTATTCTTATATGTACACTTATGTGTTGATCAATTAATACCAATTTGATGGTGAGTACATGTGGTGCTTGTTTTTCCATTCTTGGGATACTTCACTTAGTAGAATGCGTTCCAACTCTATCCAGGAGTATACAAGAGGTGCTATATCACCATTGTTTCTTAAAGCTGAATAGTACTCCATGGTATACATATACCACATTTTATTAATCCACTCATGTATTGATGGACACTTGGGTTGTTTCCACATCTTTGCAATTGTGAATTGTGTTGCTATAAACATTCGGGTGCAGGTGTCTTTCTTATAGAGTATCATTTGTTTTTTTGGGTAGATGCCCAGTAATGGGACTGCTGGATCAAATGGTAGATCTACTTGTATCTGTTTAAGGTATCTCCATATTGCTTTCCACAGAGGTTGCACTAGTTTGCAATCCCATCAACAGTGCATGAGTGTTCCTATCTCTCCGCATCCATGCCATCATATATTGTTTTGGGACTTTTTGATAAAGGCCATTCTCACTGGAGATAAGTGATATCTCATTGTGGTTTTGATTTGCATTTCCCTGATAATTAGAAATGTTGAGCATTTTTTCATGTTTCTTGGCCATTATTCTGTCTTCTTTTGAAAAGTTTCTGTTTGTGTCCTTTGCCCACTTTTTGATAGGGTTGTTTGATTTTTTTCTTGCTAATTTTCCTCAGTTCTAAATAGATTCTAGTTATCAGCCCTTTATTTGATGTGTAGCATGCGAAAATTTTCTCCCATTCTGTAGGTTGTCTGTTAGCTTTTGTGACAGTTTCTTTGACTGTGCAGAAGCTTTTTAATTTGATCAGGTCCCATTTATTTATTTTGGTTGTTGCTGAGATTGCCTTTGGGGTCTTCTTCATAAATTCTTTGCCTAGGCCAATCTCTATAAGAGTTTTCCAACATTTTCTTCTAGAATTCTAATAGTTTCACACCTTAGGTTTAAGTCTGTTACCCACTGCGAGTTGACTTTTGTGAGAGGTGAAAGCTGTGGATCCTGTTTCAGTCTTCTACATGTGACTATCCAGTTTTCCCAGCACCGTTTATTGAATAAGGATTCTTTTCCCCAGTGTATGTTCTTGTCGCTTTGTCAAACATTAGATGGCTTCGTGAGGATGGTTTAATATCTGGGTTCTCAGTTCTGTTCCACTGGTCAATGGCTCTCTTTTTGCGCCAGTACCAAGCTGTTTTAATTACTACAGCCTTATAATAAAGTTTGAAGTCTGGTAAATTGATACCTCCCATTTTGTTTTTATTGCCTAGGATTGGTTTTGATACAGGGTCTTCTCTGGTTCCATACAAAGCGTAAAACTATTGTTTCTATATCTGTGAAAAGTGATGTTGGTATTTTAATAGGGATTGCATTGAATCTGTAGATCACTTTGGGTAGTATAGACGTTTTAACAACGTTGATTCTGCCGACCCACGAGCATGGTATGGTTTTCCACCTGTTTGTATCCTCTGCTATTTCCTTCCTCAGTGTTTCATAGTTCTCCCTGTAGAGATATTTTACCTCCTTAGTTAAATATATTCCTAGGTACTTTATTTTCTTTGTTGCTATTGTGAAGGGTATTGAGTCTTTGATTTGGTTCTCAGTTTGACCATTATTGGCATATATGAATGCCTCTGATTTTTGTGTATTGATTTTATATCCTGAGACTTTACTGAATTCATGTATCAATTCCAGGAGCCTCTTGGTTGAATCCATGGGGTTTTCTAGATATAATATCATGTCA
>NW_012151241.1:1193500-1206915 GCF_000956105.1 Propithecus coquereli | reverse complement strand
ATGAAGCCAACATAACCCTGATACCAAAACCAGGAAAGGACACAACAAAAAAGGAAAACTACAGACCAATATCCCTTATGAATATAGATGCAAATTCTTAAATAGATTTTATACTGAGGCTGTGCCCAGCTGTGGGCCATGCACTAAGAGCAGAAAATGATAAAAGTCACTTATAAGGCTAGAATAATGTTTCAAAATATGGTTAAGGAACTCTTTTGTGTCCCTACTTATTTAATTGAAAGCATTTATGCTCATAGTGCCTGAATAGGTCTTTGTATGTTAGAAGGTGGGCTAGTAGAGTGGCAAAGGTGTACATGTCTGGGGAGGGCTTGAAAAGCCCTTAATTCTAGGAAGAGTCTAGGAAGATGATCCTGAAAAAGAATTCTAGTGCTTAGCATAGTCCCTGGGACATAGTGAGAAATCAATAATTATTTCTTAAGTGATGTATAAATGAATCAACCAATCTATCTGTAAAAGGTTTAGGAGTGTCCAGGCACAGACCTGCTTGGGGAAAAAAAAAAAACAAAAAGACCCCAGTACCTCTTTGAAACTATATTCAATTAAACCTCTGAATTAATTTGCCCTTGGGGCAGGTCTATAATTTGTGATCCTTGAATTCAGAGGTCACTCAGTCAAAAGACAGCTTCAGATAGACTTGTTCAGAATCCTGATTTATTGACCCTACTATTGCTGTGCCTTTTTTTCTTTTCTTGATTTTATGGCTCTGAGAGAGAAGCCTTTGACTAGAGTTGTAACCAAACACATGTCTACTTCCATTCTTTGTATTAGTGGGGATAATGCAAGCATAGGATCATTGCTTAGCAACCTGTAATAGCCAAGCACACTAGAGGAGCACTAGCAAGCTGCAGTGAAGAAAGAATGCCCTAGTTCATGTGTGAGTTTACTAACGAGCCATGGCAGATGGGTAGATATTAAGTTACTAAACATCTGTAGCTCTACCCTTGAACAGCTCAGGTTGAACTGTGTTGGTTCACTTACACGTGGATTTTCTTCCACCTCTTCCATCCCTGAGACAGCAAGACCAACCCCTCCTCTTCCTCTTCCTCCTCATCCTACACAATGTGAAGATGATGTGAATGAAGACCTTTACAATGATCCACTTCCACTTAATGAATAGTAGATATATTTTTTCTTCCTTATGATTTTTTTAATAACATTTTCCTTCTCTAGCTTACTTTATTGTAAGAGTACAGTATATAATACATATACAAAACATGTGTTAATTACTGTTATCAGTAAGGCTTCTGGTCAACCAGAGGCTATTAGTGGTTAAGTTTTAGAGGAGTCAAAAGTTATACTCAGATTTTCAACTGTGCAGGGGTTGGTACCCCTAGTCCCAATCTGAATTTTTCAAGGGTCAACTGTACATTAGAACTTGCAGATTTGAAAGAAATTGCTCTCTTTCACATTTATTTAATAATAATAAAATCATTGAATTAATGAGCATTGTGACAAAACAGAGTAGAAATACACCCTTCCCTCTTCCTCCTAAAAAAGTAGTTAATTTGTTTGCAAATCCAACTGAGAGATGAGGGGGAACGTTATGCTATCCTCCTCACTTTCCTCATAGTGGAATAAGAGAATTGGCCAAGGAGGAAATCAAAACTTGGGAGTTTCATAAATACTACCCACTATTAGACTTAAGACATTCTATGGATGAAATGTTGGCTTTTGAAGAGTTTCTTTAAAGACTATGTAATTTTTCTCTTGAACAGAAAGATGGATACTGTCTAGACAGGCTTTTCTTTTTTTTTTTTTTTTTTTTGAGACAGGGTCTCGCTTTGTCGTCTTGGCTAGAGGGCAGTGGTGTCATCACAGCTCACTGCAACCTCAAACTCCTGGGCTTGTTAGGCCTATCTGGATATTCCCTGGCCCTTGGTTCCCAGTGTCAAGAGTCAATACTAGTACCAAGTTGAGCCAATGACGGAGTAATCACAAATACAAAGCAATCCCACACAAACAGTTTATTACAGGAAAGAAAGAAACTATATAAAGTGAAAGTAAAGAAGGAAACTACCCGAAGTGAAAATACGTTCCAGAGAGAGGAACAGGTCAGTCTCCACAGGTGGAGAAAGACGTTGAGGACTCCCAGGTGTTTCCCTTTTATTGGCCTCGTCCCGTGAGCGGGCTTAGAGGAGGTGTGGGATATTACCAAATGATTATTAGGTGTTCTGCCTTTTTCCTGATTGGTCCCTGGCTTCTCTGCCTCTAGATTTGATCCCTACCTAACATGCTCAAGTGATTCTCCTGTCTCCACCTCCTGAATAGCCACCACTACAAGTGCATGCCACCATGCCTGACTAATTTTTCTATTTTTTGTAGAGATGGGGATCTCACTCTTGCTCATGCTTATCTTGAACTCCTGACCTCAATTGATCCTTCTGCCTTGGCCTCCCTCTATGCTGGGATTACAGGCATGAGCCACCGCACCTGGCCCCCTATTATATATTTTTGATCTCACTCTCTTGTATCTCGTCAGACCCTGAGGATGACGGACCTTTAAATACAGTCAAGCCTATCCTACCTTTAAAGAAGGATCCTTCACCACAAAAAAAGAGAAAAAAGAAAAATCCTTCCCTTCACAATCACACTCCTTATAATAATCGTTCACTCATTCAGTCTGCACTTCATCTCCAAGTTTCTCCTTGATCTATTGCAGTCTAGGTTCCATTCTCAGTCACAGAAATTTAGTAAGGAAAAACTGGATGCTAAATTTATGTGTACTTTCTACTTCTTATATCACTTAATTTTTCTGCAGCATTTGACACTGTTGATCACGTCCTTTGCAGTGATATATTTATTTTTTTCTTCCCAACATCTCTTTGGGAAACCACACTTCCCTTCTTAATCCATTTGGTTCAGATGAGGCTGACCTCACCCCTCCAGATCCAGGAATAGATAGTGATCCAAACCTGACCAATCAGAATTCTCACCACGCTTCAACACAATGGATGGGTCAGAGATAGATATATAATTTATGCAAAGTCAATTAAAACCTTTCGCAGATTTTTACAACTGGAATTCAATGGCAAATCTTTTTTAAAAGTCAATGGTTATAAGAATTATGTAAATCTAAAGCTGCTGGTGACTATTTTTATCAACATGTGAGGACAACTTGCCTATAAATTAATACAACAGAGCAAAGCAGAGACTAAGATAGATTTCATCTGTGCTTGAAAACAGTTATATCCCTGGACTTTCCAGCTACATGAGCTAATAATTCCATTTTTAATATAAGCTATGTGAGATGGATTTCTATTGCTCACAACTGAGAGATCTTTAATAATGCATCCTTCTTGAAACTCTTTCCTCTTACGGTTTTTGTGATTCTAATCTATCTTCTTTTCCTTCCCGCTCCTGAGTCACTCTCAAGCTCCTGTGTATGTATCCTTTTTCATCTATTCCTTAAAAATGGTTCCTAAGATTTCTTTCTTCATCCTCTTCTCACTCTCTCTGAGTAAGCTCATCCTAAAATAACAATAACTACAAATGTTTTTAGTATCTAGATATATAGAGATATATTATTTTCTCATAATGACTATCGTGCAAGGTATAATTACAGTTTACACTTTACAGAAGTAGAAAATGAATTTGAGAAGTTAAGCAACATGCTCTAAGTCACATAGCTAGTAAGTGTTAAAGCTGGAATTTGAACCCTGGAATCTCTGATTTCAGGGCCCGTAATATTTTTTAACACAACATTTATTCGTTCATCAAATATCTGAGTGCTTACTATGTTTCTGACATGGTTCTTACCACTAGGAATTCAATAGTAACCAAGACAGACAAAGTCCCTGTGTTAATGTGTCTTAATTTCTAAATATGGATGAGAGACAGGTAATTCCTCCAAAAAATAAATAAATAAACCTATGGTTTTAGCCAGAGCAATAAGGCAAATAAAAGAAATAAAAGCTATAAAATTTGTAAAGGAAGAAGAAAAACTTCATTTTTTTGTAGATGACATGATTGTGAACATAGCAATTGATGTAAATTTATCAAGGATTCTAGATACAAAGTCAATATATACAAACCAGCTATACTTCTATATATTAGCAATAAACAATTAGAAAATGAGATTTTAAAAATATAATTTTTAAGTAGTATTGAAACATTAAATACGTGGAAATAAATCTAACCAAAGATGAACAAAATCTCTACATTGAAACTATAAATTATTGCTGAAAAAAATTAAAGAAGACCTATATAAATGAAGGGATGGGATATACCTTACCCATGAATTAGAAGACCTAATATTGTTAAGATAGTAGTTCTCCCTCAATTAACCTCTAGAGTTAATGTAATTCTAATCAAAATTCAGCAGAGTTGTATGTATGTGTCTCTGTGTACAGAAATTGACAGGCTGGGCACGGTGGCTCACACCTGTCATCCTAGCACTCTGGGAGGCCAAGGCAGGAGGATTGCTTGAGCTCAGGAGTTCAAGACCAGCCTGAGCAAGAGTGAGACCCCGTCACCACTAAAAATAGAACAATTAGCCAGGCGTGGTAGCATGCACCTGTAGTCCTGGCTATTCAGGAGGCTGAGACAGGAGAATCACTTGAGCCCAGGAGTTTGGAGTTGCAGTGAGCTATGATGATGCCACTGCACTCTACCCAGGGCAACAGAGTGAGACCCTGTCTCAAAAAAAAATAAAAAAGAAATTGACAAGTTGATTCTAAAATTTATATGGAAATGCAGAGGACCTAGAAAAGCCAAAGAAATATTAAAGAAGAAAAACAAAACTAGAAGACTTATGCTATCAGATATCAAGATATATAACAAAGTTAACAGAAATTAGGAGAGTATGATATTGGTATAAGGATAGAGAAATAAGCCAGTGCAATACAGTAGAATCCAATTGAAAGTCCTGTACTGAAAATAGGAGATGATTTCAGTAATGACACAAAATGGGAAAAAATGTATTTTGAGTCCTACCTCATTCCACACATGAAAACAAATTCTACATATGTTGTAGATATAACTGTAAATGATAAAACAGAAATTTCTTTAGAAGAAAACATAGAATATCCTCATGACTTTGGAGTAGGCAAAGATTTCTTAAACAAAACACATACAGTGCTAACCATAAAAGAAAAAATTGAGAAACTGACACATTAAAATTAAGAACTTCTGTTCATCAGAAAACACCATTAAGAGAGCAAAAAGGCAAGCAAAGTGTGAGAAAAAACATTTACTATACCTATGTTCATCGAAGGCTTTTATCTGACTAGATAGAGAACTCCTACAAATCAATAAGGAAAGATAGATGACCCAATAGAAAAATGAACAAGACTGGAACAGATACTTCATAGAAGAGAATATTCAAATAGCCTGTAGAGAAAAACGTTCCCAAGTTCATCAATCACCAGTGAAATTAAAATCACAGTGAGATACCACCACATACCCATTAGAATAACTAAAAACAACAAAAACAGATAATACCAAATGTTAGGGAGGATATGGAATACAAAAACTTTCATATATTGCTGACGTGAATGTAAATTGTTGCAATTACTTTGGAAAACTGACATTATTTAATAAAGTTTAACATACATATGCCCTCATGCAGCATTTATACTCCTAGGTACAAATGAAGAGAAATAAATCCATATGTCTACAAGAAGGCATGTAGAGGAATGTTCATGGCAGCTTTTTTTCTAACAGCCAAATCTAGAAACTATTCAGTTGTCTATCAACAGTAGAATGAATAAATAAATTGTAATGCATTCATACAATATAATACTATACAGCAATGAATAACAACTATTAAAAGAAAAACCTAAGAAAAATAAAATTTAACAGTTTAATTGAGCACAGAACAATTAGTAAATAGGGCAGTCCACAGAACAAGAATAGGTTCAGAGCTACTCCAGGGCTGCCACATGGTCAGATGACATTTATGGACAGAAAAAGGAAAGCAATGTACAGAAAATGGCAGTGAGGTACAGAAACAGCTGGATTGGTTACATCCGTAGCCTTGTTTGAACAACTGGCTGCCTGTGGCTGACTGAAGTTGGGCTGCTGTGATTGGCTGACAGCTACTTGTTACCAGTGTTGGTTATAGTCTGTTCACACATCAAGTCAGGTTACAGGTCACTACGTATGGAGAAACCGTTAGGCCAAACTTAAATCATATATGGTGGCAGCTTTAGGCTAAACTTATTTTAACACAACTGATGCCACACAACATGAATCAAGGTATGTTGTTGAGTGACAACAGATACAAAAGAGTGCATGCTATATGATTCTGTTAATATGAGTTCAAAAACAGGCAAAATTAACTTGTAGTGTTAGAGGTCAAGGGAGTGTGAGACAGAGAGAGAGAGGGGAAGAGAGAAAAAGGGAAAAGCAAGAAAAAAGGAAGGGGAGAGGGAGGGGGAAGAAGGGGGAAAGGAAGAAAGGAAAAGAATGACCATTCGAGTAAGTGTCAAGTGGTATCTTATTGTGATTATGATTTGCATTAGAGTAATGCTGACCCCATAGAATGAGTCAGGAAGGGTTTCCTTCTCTTCAATTTTTGGGAAGAGTTTGGTAGGAATTGGTTTTAATTCTTATAATGTGTGATAGAATGTACCAATGAAGCCATCTAATCCAAGACTTTTCTTTGCTGGGAGGTTTTTGATCACTGATTCAATCTCTTGTTAGAGATCTGTTGAGATTTTCTACTTCTTCTTGAGTCAGTTTAGGTAATTTGTTTTTCAAGGAATTTTCCAATTTCTTCTAGGTTATCTAATATGTTGGCATACAATTGTTAATAGTATTCTCTTATAATTTTTTTCATCTCTGTAAGGTTGGTGGTAATGTCCCCACTCTCATTTATGATTTTACTTATTTATATTTTCCTCTCTTTTTTTCTTTGTCAGTCTAGCTAAAGGTTTGTCAATTATGCTGATTTTTTTCAAAGAACCAACTTTTGATTAAATTGATTTTTTTCTACTGTTTTTCTATTCTCTATTTTGTTTATCTCCTTTTTAACCTTTATTGTTTCCTTCCTTCTGCTAGTTTTGGGTTTGTTTGCTCTACTTTTTCTAGTTCCTTAAGGTGTAAAGTTAGATTATTGATTTGAAACCTTTTTTTTTTTAATATAGTCATTTACAGCTATAATTTTCCCTCTGAGCACTGTTTTCACTGTACCCTATAAATTTTGGTAAGTTGTGTATTCATTTTTGGTTGTCTGTAAGTATTTTCTAATATCCCTCATGATTTCTTTTTTGAGCCATTGGTTGTTTTAAGAATGTGTTGTTTAATGTCTGTACATTTGGGAATTTTCTTATTTTTCCTTATTCATTCCTAGCTTCATTCTGTTTTGATCAGAGAAGTTACTTTGTATGATATCTACTTTCTAAAATCCACTGGCCTAATATGTGGTCTGTCCTGGATAATGTGCCATATGCACATGAGAAGAATATGTACTCTGCTGTTATTTGGTCAAGTGTTATATATATGTCCATTAGGACTGGTTAGTTTTTATACATGGTATGAGGTAGGTATCCAAATTCATTCTTTTGCATGTGGGTTTCAATTGTCATGGCATCATTTTATTGAAGAGACTATTTTTCCCATGGAATAGAATTGGCACCTTTGTCAAAAATCAATTGTTCATAGATATATGGTTTTTCTTCTGGACTCTCAATTCTATTCCATTTATCTGTATGTCTACCCTTATGCCAGCACCACTTCGGTAAAGTTTTATAGTTTTCTTCATATTGATCTGACACATTTTTGTTTGGTTTATGTCCAGCTATTTTAAAGTTTTGTTTCTATTATGAGAAGAAACTTTATAACATTATATTTTTAATTGGTTATTAAAAATATAAAACTTTTTTTTTTTGAGACAGTCTCACTTTGTTTCCCGGGCTAGGGTGCAGTGCTGTGGCATCAGCCTCGCTCGCAGCAACCTCAAACTCCTGGTTCAAGCGATCCTCCTGTCTCAGCCTCCCGAGTAGCTGGGACTACAGGCGTGAGAGGCCAGAACATTTTAAATTTGTTATTAACTGTTAGTTACTGAGAAATCAATTTATTTTTGTATTTTAATCTTGTATCGTGCCTCATTTATTTGGTAGGCCTTTAAAAAAACATAAAATTTACCATTTAAACTGTGTTAAAGTATACAGTTCAGTGCCATTAAGTAAATTCACTATGTTATGCAACCATCACCATTGTCCAGTTGCAGAAAATTTTCATCACTGCAAATGGAAACTCCATTTGGTAAGCCTTTTAAAGCTGAAGATTCGTGTCTTTCTTCAGTTTTAAGAGATAGTCTTGCATTATTTCTTTGAATATTTCCTTATATTTCCACTCTTGCTTCACTTCTTCTGACACTTTTATAAGATCAGTATTAAAAGTTCTGGGCCTAGCATGGTGGCTCATGCCTGAAATCCTAGCACTCTGGGAGGCCAAGGCGGGAGGATCCCTTGAGGTCAGAAGCTCGAGACTAGCCTGAGTAAGAGCGAGACCCCGTCTCTACTAAAAATAAAAAGATATTAGCCAGACAACTAAAAATAGAAAAAATTAGCCAGGTGTGGTGGCACACGGCTGTAGTCCCAGCTACTCGGGAGGCTGAGGCACAAGGATCGCATGAACCCAGGAGTTTGAGGTTGCTGTGAGCAAGGCTGACACCACGGCACTGTGGCCCAGGCAACAGAGCAAGACTCTGTCTCAAAAACAAAAAAAAAATGTTCTGGACCTATTCTCTACTCTCTTATCATTTTCTGTGCTTTTTTTTCTTTTCTTATTTTTTCCTTTTTTGGTGGAGGGGGTTTATTTCCCTATTACCATACATCAGCATAGTATGTGCTTTTTTTGATCCAACTTGGCTTAATCCTCCAACTTGATGGTTGGTTGTCGAGTTTTTTCTGATGTTCAAGTCAATGTATTGATGGTTTTTTTTCCAACAATAATTCTGTTTCATCTCCAAGTGTTTTCTCTCTCTCTTTATCGGTTTGCTGAGTTCTTTTGTGTTTAAATAAACTTTTAATTTTAAAATACTTTTAGATTTATGAAAAAATTGTGAAGACAGTACAAAGAATTCCTGTCTGGCCCACAACCAGTTTTACCTCTTACTAATATCTTACATTAATATGTCACATTTGTCACAATTAATGAGCCAATATTAATAATTATTATTAATGAAAGTCCATACTTTATTCAGATTTTCTTAGTTTCTACCTAATGTTCTCTTACTGTTCTAGAATCCCATCTGGGATACTATATTATATTTAATTTCATGTCTGTTTAGACTTTTCTTTGCTCTGACAGTTTCTCAGTTTTTCTTGCTTTCAATGATCTTGACAGTATTAAGGAGTACTGTCAGGTATTTTTGTATGTCCCTTAGTTGGGATTTGTCTCATGCTCTTTTTATCATGATTACACTGGGTTTATAGTTTTCTGGGAGGAAGACTACAGAGGTAAAATACCACTATCATCAAATGATATCAAGGATATATGCTATCAACATGACTTACAACTGTTGATGTTAATCTTGATCATCAGCCTGGGATAGTATTTGTGATATTTCTCAACTGTAAAGTTATTATCCCCTCACTCCCATCTCCACACTGTACTCTTTGGGAGGAAGTCACTATGTGCAGCCCACACTTAAGGAGTGGGGAGTTATGCTCTGCATCCTTGAGTGCAGAGTATCTACAAAAATTATTTGGAATACTTCCGCACAGATTAGTCTATTCTCCCCCATTTACTTATTTGCTATGGTTTTTTTTTTTTCTTTTTCTTTTTTTAGCATTTCCTTACTTTCTGGCACTACAAGATGCTCCAGGCTCATCTTGTTTTTATTTTTTATTTATTTATTTTTTTGAGACAGGGTCTCACTCTGTCACCCAGGCTAGAGTGCAGTGGTGTGACCTTTGTCACTACAACCTCGAACTCCTGGGCTCAACAATCCTTCTGCCTCAGCCTCCCCAATAGCTGGGACTACAGGTACACACCACCATGTCTAGCTAATTTTTCTATTTTGTGTAAAGACATGTTCTTGCCCTTGCTTGGGCTGGTCTTGAACTCCTGACCTCAAGCAATCCTCCCAAATTGGCCTCCCAGAGTGCTAGGATTACAGGCATGAGCCACCGTGCCTGGTCTCATCTTGTATATTTCTCACCCCAGTCCTATAATCAGCCATATCTTGGAGGAATCCTCATTTTTTTTAAAACTGGAGAATGATATTAGAAACTAAGATGTAAGCACTAGATGTCCAAGTTCTCTTAATTGTTCTTTTTAAATAACATTCATAATGTTCTTTTTATTTCTTCTAATTTCTCTGCTCCGAGGATATCAATTATAATTCTTTTAGAAACTCCTTACATTTGTTCTGTTTAATGATATTTCCTTGGGTGGTATTAGTTATTATGTTTGTTGAATTTAGTCATAGGGATGGTTTTCTTTAAATATTCCATGCATCTTATATATGGGTACTTACATTTGTATTTGAGATTCCCTGTTTGCTTTCCTGTGGGTAGAGTTTCTATTTTCTGTAGTCTGCTGCCAGTGATTGTGGAGGAGGAACAAGATGTGCAGACAGTGAAGTCTGTCAATAATTCATTTTCTGTGTGTGTGAAAATCCTGCCTCTCTAGCCTAAACATCTGTACTCCTTATGCCAGTGTAAGGGTGACCACCTCTGGTGCCTGATGATTTGCATAAATGAGGATGAAGATACACAAAATGGTCACTCTTTCCCCTGCTACCCATATCTACAGCCTCTAAACTTGGGATGCCTCAAAGCTGCTCCCAAATGTCACAGTGGTCTCCTCCTGTATCTTTTTAGTCCCATCGTTTCATCAATCAGTGAATCTCAATTGCCTTACATTTTTTCAGAGATCTTCCAAATTTCTAACTACTGAAGGCCTCCTTCATGATTGCAGCATTCTTATGCTACATTTTAAACACACACACACAACACTTCCTGTCATTTCTAGATATTTTGGTAGGTAGGGAATATAGATGCCTGTTCTCAGGCCACCATCTTGGTCTAATATCTCTGTCCTGCATTTGTAAATGAAAATACGAACAAGACTGGAAATACAAGAATGGGAAGAAATGTATTTAAATGTACATGTATGGTAGACAGCACATATTTTCCCACCTTTTTGCCTGCCAACTGAACCTCAATTTTGTAGCAGATGAAAATCGCATGACATCAGAGAAATTTGGTTCAAACCCTGACATTAAGAAATAAATTATAGATGAGCAAGGTGGTTCACATTTGTAGTCTCAGCTACTTGGGAAGCTGAGGTGGGAGGATATTTTGAGGCCAGGAGTTTGAGACCAGCCTGGGCGATATAGTGAAACCCTGTCTCTAAAAAAAAAAAAAAAGAAAGAAAGAAATTATGATTGGCTAAAACTATGCATACAGCCTGAGCAATACAGTGAGACCCCATCTACAAAAAAATAGAAAAAAATTAGTCAGGCATGGTGGCGGGTGCCTGTAATCCCAGCTACTTGGAAGGCTGAGGCAGGAGGAGCAATAACTTGAGCCCAGGAGTTTGAGGTTGCAGTGAGCTATGATCACACCAGTGCACTGTAGCCTGGGCAACAAAGTGAGACTCTATGTCAAAAGCAATCAAACTATTCATAGTAATCCCATTTACCTTTACCAGTGATTGGTCTTGGGTGTGGGCACGTATCCTAGTTAGGACCAATGAAATGTAAAGGGAAGTCTTACAGCAGGGAGTCTGCGATCTTTTCCTCTTTAATAGTAAAACAGAGCTTCAAGAGGAGAAAGCTCCTTTGTTCTCAATCCTTTTTTCCTGTGAGGAAGTGATGGCTGGAACTGTCACACAACAGCCATTGTGTGATCTGAGGTACAAGCACAAAAAAATGAACGAAAAGCAATAGAAACAGTGTAGGTACTTAATGAAATCACTGAACTGCTGAATCACTTCTGATTGAGTCAAAAATAAATGATTTTATTGTTAAAGTCACTGTTGTCTGATTTCCTGTTACTTTCAGCTGCTAGTGTTACAGTACACTGTGTAAATGGATATTAAAAAAACCTTTTTCCTAATATTATTCTGAAGTCACATAGATTAAAATCTACTTCTAATATTTCTTACATTTCACTTTTTTTTTTTCCCTCTCAGAAATAAACCTGGAGGGGCAGCCAAAAATCTCACCTGGTTTGATAAAGGATTCTAAACTCTCACGGAATGTTGTAGTTAGAAAACCTGCAAAAGTCGTTTTTGCTTTAGATAAATCTGAACTGAAATCAAAGCTAGAACAACCATGGAAGAAAAATCTTTTTGAAAGAGTGGACGCAAGAGCCCAAGCAATGCAGCAGAAAATAATAGATAAGGATAACCTAAAGAAGGAACTAGAAAAAAAGGCTGAAAAAAAAATTCCTGAGGATAATTTGGCCAAAGAGTGGTTTAATACAGAAAACATGACACTGAATACTCATGCATATTTGCTTGACAAACTTCTACCCACCTTAGTTCCTGGAGTGGAAAACATGTTAACGCAAGTGGAAAAGAAGAAGCTTTTGACAGAAGCTGATATTCCAACCAAGTTTGATCCAATTAATCATTTGGGGGAGTATTTAATGAGAAACAATCCTGGTTATATCAAAGACCGAGGAATGTCTGGTTACCAGAGGGTGATGAAAGAGGTCACAGAAGAGCTGAAGATATATGTTCCCAACACTAGTGGCAACAGGTACAGTTTGTCATATTTTCAATTGATGATCTGTCTCCTTACATTGAAAAATTAGTAGAACAATAACATAATCACACAAATAGGACTTAAAAGAAGTGATGTTATAGTTATTCAAAAAGTATTTATTGAGCTATTTCTGTGTACTTTGCTTTTTTTGAGACACTGTGAAGATTAATGAAGTATATTAAATAAGTTCCTCGTGTTCATAGATTTAATTGTTTCACTAGGATTCCAAATGTATATTGATTTGTGTTTTTATTTGTCTCTCTGCACCAGAAAGGAAGCTATAGGAGAGTTGGTACTTTTTAAAAATTCAGCTTTCCACATAAGCAATATATTCACCTGTTCAAAAGCCAAAATGTGTAAAAAGTTGTACGGTGAAAAGTTTCCCTCCCATTCTCCTCCCCCATCTACCCTGTTCTCTACTTCTGCCGTAGATAACTACTCTTCTTAATTTTCTATGGATCCTTACAGAGTTTCTTTATGCATACATAAGCAAATGCATGTGTAGATTCTTGATTTTCTTTCTTTAACACAAATGTGTGTGCTGTTAGTTACAAATATTTCTCCATTTTTCACCTGCCAAAAATGTTCATGCAGAAGATTTTTTATTTCCTTTTTTTTTTTTTTTTGAGACAGACTCTCACTATGTTGTCCGGGCTAGAGTGCCGTGGTGTCAGCCTAGCTCACAGCAACCTCAAACTCCTGGGTTCAAGCAATTCTTCTGCCTCAGCCT
>NW_012151241.1:1182592-1193450 GCF_000956105.1 Propithecus coquereli | reverse complement strand
TTTTAGTTGTCCAACTAATTTCTTTCTATTTTTAGTAGAGACAGGGTCTCCCTCTTGCTCAGGCTGGTCTCGAACTCCTGACCTTGAGCGATTCTCCTGCCTCGGCCTCCCAGAGTGCTAGGATTACAGGCGTGAGCCACCACGCCCAGCCGATTTTTTATTTCTGTGTAGTCAAATTTAAGTGTTATTTTATGGCACCTGGATTTTGAGTCAACGTTACATTTCAAAACATTAAAAGAATTCTCCCATGTTTTCTTCTGGAATTATTATTATTTTAATTTTCATTTTAAATATTGATTCATTTGGAATTTATCTTAGTATAACATGTAAAGTAAGGATCCGACTTCATCCTTTTTCAAATGGCTACTTAGTAGTCTCAAGAATTGTTGAGTAGTCTATCTTTGCCCCACTGGTTTGAGATGAACCTTTGTTATTTAATTCCTATATATTTTGGAGTGTGTTTCTGGATTTTTCTGTTTGATGCCACTGGTTTGTCTCCCTTTCATGCACTATTACCACACTGCTTTAATTATTGAGACTTTTAAATGTATTTTAATAAACCTGAAAGTGCTGGTCCCCACCATTTGCTCTTCTTTTTTTCTGATGTCTCTTGGCTATTCTCTCATGTTTACTTTTTAAATATGGGCATTAGGATTAACTTGTGTACTTGAAAAAAAAAGGTGGAGAGAGGAAATCAAATCAACTCTTACAGGAATGTTTATTGAAATCAGATTATAGTTTTTATTAACTTAACCAACATCTTTAGTAACGATGAGTATTTCTGTCTGAGAACAGGTATCTTTCCATTTGCTCATCTTATTTTGTATCCATCAGTATTGTCTTCAAAGTTTTTTCATATAGGTTTTGCAACTCTTGTTTTAGATTTATTACTAGTTATTTTTTGTTGCTATTATAAATGGGACTTTCTTCTTTTATTACATTTTCTATCTGGATGTAGTCTGAAGACATAAAAGCTATTAATTTCTGTATAATTTTGTGCCCTGCTACCTTACAGAATTCTCTTACAATGAAATTTCAGTTGATTTCTTGGGTTTTTTAGGGAGGCAACCATATTGTTTGCAAATAATAGTAGTTTTCCTTCTTCCTTTTCCATTTTTACACTCCTAACATCTTTCTCCTACCTAATAGCATTGGCTATTACCTCCAATACAATGTTAAATAATAGAGGTGATCCAGGCATCATTGTCTTTTTATGTCTTTAGTAGAAATGCCTCTTGTGTTACTGCTTCACCTTGCAGTTTTTAAAAATGTATATGTAAATTCTATATATATGGATCTGAAGAATATTTGATCACAATTTAGGAAAAGTACCTAATTTCTATCTTACAGAGTAATTTTTAAAAATCAAGACTGATTGTTGATTTTGCCAAATACTTTTCAACACCTATGGAGATGATCATTTTTCACCTGAGATCCATTAATGATGAATTTTATTAATAGATTTTCTAATAGTGAACTATCTTAGAATTCCTGAAATAAATCCCACATGGTTGCTATGTGTTTGGTTACATAGTCTTCCTACTAATAAGACAGAATAAATATTTTTTTGCTTTTAATCACAGATTTTCAGAATTTTATATACATCTATATATACCAATATATCTATCAATAGTCACCACCAGTGGCAGCACATGAAAAACATTTTCCCCTTTTGGGGAAGGGTTCTTTTTTTTTAGTATCATTACAGATGCATGGATTTTAATATATATTCAATGTATTTAAAAAACTAATGGTGTCCATTTGGTGGTCCAGTGCTGGTATTATCCGCTATAGCTTCATGAAACCTGGTCAGTCGATTACAGTGGATGTCTACTACAACCAATTGAACAAAGTGATGAGGATGCTTGTGACTAAGCAGCCAAGACTGGTCAATAGAGACAGGCCAATCTTCTTGCAAGGCAACGCTCCACCACATGTCGCACAAACAACGCTGCTCAAACTACAGCAGCTGGGTTTGGAAACTCTCTGTCACCCACCATATTGGCCAGACCTTGCACCACTGACTACCACTTCTTCCAGGCTTTGGACTACTTACAAAGAAAAATATTCTTTTTTTTTTTTTTTTTTTTTTGAGACAGAGTCTCTCTCTGTTGCCCTGGCTAGAGTGCCATGGCATTAGCCTAGCTCACAGCAACCTCAAACTCCTGGGCTCAAGCGATCCTACTGCCTCAGCCTCCCAAGTAGCTGGGACTACAGGCATGCGCCACCATGCCCGGCTAATTTTTTATATATATTTTTAGTTGTCCAGATAATTTCTTTCTATTTTTTTAGTAGAGACGGGGTCTCCCTCTAGCTCAGGCTGGTCTCGAACTCCTGAGCTCAAACAATCCGCCCACCTCGGCCTCCCAGAATGCTAGGATTACAAGCGTGAGCACCGCGCCCGGCCAAAGTATTCTATTTTTAACAAGCTGTGGAAAACCTTTCATTACCACTCACTCTCCAGGCTTCTTTGCTGCTGGCATAAACAAGCTACCCTTATGATGGCAAAACCCTGTTGATAGGTCAGGGGCATACTTTGATTAATTGTACTGCTTCTTGTTTGAGATACAATAAACTACACTTTTGATTTGAAATTGGACATTTCAGATTTAATGACCTAATAATTTTTAGGTCTAGTCCAGCATGGGTGCGCCGGGGCTGCTGTGCAGCTGGTGGGCTCAGGGCGGAGCCAGCTGGTGCGCTCCAGCTCCGACGGACCCTTCCGGACTCAGGAGCAGACCCTGGTCAAGTTGAAGCCAGATGGGGTGCAGTGGGCAGCTTGTTTGAGGTGTGATCCAGGGCTTTGGAAGCGGGGCTGCAACCTGGTGTGGTTGAAGATCGTGCCCATAACAGAAGGCTTCCTTGCCTTCTGCGGAGAAGGCACCTCCTGCGGAGAAAGCCCTTCTACCCTACCTTCATCAGCTACATGAGCTCTGGCCTGTGGTAGCCATGATCTTGGAAGGGTACAATGTGTTCCACCCTCGAGAGCAATGATAGGATACACCGACTTGCCTGAGGCTATCCCCGGGATCATACCGGGAGACTTCAGCGTTCACATCAGCAGGAACATTATCCACGCCAGCGACTCAGTGGAGGAAGCCCAGAGAAGATCCACCTGTGGTTCCAAAGCATCAAGCTGGTGAACTTGGCAGACGGGGGCCACCACAGCAGCGTCTACCCAGCCTGAGGGCTCAGGCTGCCTTTGGCCACCCCAGCATCCATCCAAGACCAACTACCTTGGTCAATAAGAACTCAAGCCCACATTTCTACCTTCTCTCCCAGATCACTTCCCTGTCCACCTTCTGCTCCACCTCAGCAGAGAGGCATTTGAACCACCAACTTTATGTGCCTTTTTGTATCCTAAGCCAGAACAAGATTGGACCAAATCCTTTCTATACCAAAGTGCCAGACAACATTTGGGGTATCTTTAATAGTGGATAGTGCGACCTTTCCCCCACCCAAAGGAGAGACATTAAAATTAATTGTGCCAAAAAATATATATATATAATTTTCAAAAGAATGAGTTTATATTGATAATTTCATATCACATATAATGCTTCAGAGTTTTTACCTAATTTTCTTGATTTTACATTTGTATTTCTTTTTTTCTTACATTGAAAATCTAGTTTCCTAACAACATTGACATAATTACTGATTTTTTTAATCCTGCAATTTACATAAAATAGCTTCAAAATAATAAAACCAACAAGCCTACTAATAATAAAAGTACTAAATGAGGTTTTAGATTTATTTGCAACTTTTTTTGTCCTTGCAATATATCTCACTAAGTGTGTGAGTGTGTGTGTGTATGTGTCTGTATGTGTGTATGTATGTAAAAAATGGAGCCATATGAAAACTGGAAGAAAGAGACCAGGGGTTAAATTCCTTTTTAACCATGACTCAAGATCACGAAAATATTGATAAATTTAATCACATAAAAATAAAAGCTTTTTGCCTGGCAAATTGAGTCACAACTACTCAATTCTGCTGTTACAGTGCAAAAGCAGCCATAGACATGTAAATTAATGAGCATGGCTGTGTTCCAATGAAATTTTATTTACGGATACTGAAATTTGAATTTCATATAATCTTCAGATGCCACAAAATATTCTTCTTCTTTTGACTTAAAAAAAAACATTTAAAAATGTAACAACTGCACTTAGCTTTTGAGCCATACAAAACCAGGCAGTGGGCCAGATTTGGGCCATAGGCTGTAGTTTGCTGACCCCTGGTCTAAATGATATCTAATAGGTCTCTTCCAGATCTAAAACACAAACAATACAATTTGAATCTCTGAACCTCTTCCTGAATCTCCATATTTTCCTTTAACTATCTTCTGGCATGGAGACCTATACTAAAATTTATAAAAGCCAAGTGCAGTGGCTCACAACTGTAATCATAGCACTTTGGGAGGCCTAGGCAGGAGGATCACTCGAGGCCAGGAGTTGGAGACTGGCCTGAGCAACATAGCAAGACTCTGTCACTACAAAAATTAGCCGGCCTAGGTGGCACCCACCTGTAGTCCCAGCTACTCAGGAGGCTGAGGCAAGAGAATCACTTAAACCCAGGAGTTGGAGGTTGCAGTGACCTATGATGATGCCACTGCACTCTAGCCTGGGCAACAGAGCAAGACCCCATTTCAAAGAAGAAAAGAAAATTTTTTTATATGTTTTCTTTTGCTGGTTTAAAGTTTATGTTATCTGAGAATAGTATAGCTACCCCTGCTTTCTTTTGACTTCCATTTGCCTGGCTGATAGTTTTCCATCCCTTGACCCTTAGTCTGAAGGCATCTTTGTGGGTTAGATGTGTTTCCTGTAGGCAGCAGATACTAGGCTTGTGGATTTCATCTGTACCACGGGAAGGGCGGCGGGAGGAGGGGGGAGGAGGGAGGAGGGGACGGGTGTTTGTATACACAAGGAGTGCAATGCGCACCACCCGAAGGATGGACATATCTGAAACATGGACTTCGGTGGGGGTGGGAAACAAGGGCAACACACGTAACCTAAACATATGTACACCCATAATTTGCTGAAATAAAAAACAACAACAACAACAACAACAACAACAAAAGAAGAAAAGAAAAGAAAAGTTCCACCGGAGGTTATTATGCACACTAAACTTTCAAGATCAAATTAAAGAGAAACCAACTTAAGAAAGTTTTCGTACTGGTGAAAAGTTCCGACAGCATGCAGGAAGCAGAGTCATTAAATTTAATAAATAGCTTAAGGAACATTTCCGCTCACCATCTGTTCTTGCAGAGCAATAAATTAGATTGTATTTAGATCTATTTCTATAAAAAAATACTTACAATTGGGAATCAGTGTCAGGGCTGTAAACCAATATATTGACAAACCTTTCCTCCTATTAGAGATATGTAAATCTCAGTCAGTATGTAAAACTCTAGGCATTTATCAATGTCTGTAATTAAGAATAGTAATAAGCACACTAGGACTCTTGTCTAGGTTCCATTGCCAACAAACACCATGACACAAGAGGGTTAGGTTGTTTCACTGATGTGTCTTAAACTGAAAGTCTGTATATTTAGGGTCATTTGAGACTTGATAAAAGTTAATTTTCTATTTCTATTCTAAGCCTTGGTTTCTATTGGAGCAACACTGTTATAGGCATTTCATGAAAGAGTTAATCAAAGATGCTTTGTTTGCCTGGATTGTTAAGATTAGGGCTTCATCTCTCTCTCTGGCAAAAATCCAAGTTCTATATGTCAACAGATGACAGTGTGAGGCATTCGTAGGATATTCAGAAATCCTAAAGATGCTTTACAACAGCATGTTCTCCTCCCAATGCCTATTGACTTAAAGTTTGTATACTCGGCAACCTTAGTAAAAACAGTACTGCTTAGAAATTCTCTGAACTATATCATTGTTTGTGTTGTCTTCAATTCATTACAGAGCCTTGGAGAAGTCCATTCCCTTTAGGAATCAACATTTTCCTTATTTGTTCTCAAGAAAAAAGACAAATGAAAATTTTGTTTGGTTTGTCAAGACTCTGTCTTCTGGTGATAATATTAAAGTGTTTATTTGTTTCAACTTGATCCAAAAACCTTTTATCTACCTACTTCCCAGGACAAAAAGGTATCTAAGAGCCATAGGTAGAGAAGACACTCCTTACTTATTTGAAACAATTTTTATAGTAGTAGTCACTTATCTGAAAAACACAATATCACTGCTGTGTAGGTTTTACATATGCAATATAATTTACTGCTTTTCATCAATGTTCTTGATGAAGACAGAGAATTAAAGTGGACTTTAATTCTTACGTGCAATTTTGCAAAACTGTAAAGTAGGTTAGGTTTATGTCATTTGCTTTTCTTCATATCTTCTTTTTTTTTTTTTTGTAGTATTTTTTAAAGTATCTTTTTCCCCAACTCAGTTCCTCCAGTACTTGGGAATGCATGTTTGATAGGTTATTACCACCTTATTATGAAGTGATAATGAAAAATATTTGCTCTTAAAATAGGATTACAAACTTTTAATAGCCTGATTATGGTGATGGTTACACATATTCCTATATGTGTTAAAATTCATAAAACTGTGCACCAAAAAGGGGTCAATTTTACATGTTATTTTTTAAAAAATTTTTAAACAGGAAAAAAAAGGAAAACTATTAATGTTAGAATTTCAGACTGTTCCAGAAAATAGGGCCTATTTTTAAAATTATTTTATTTATTATAATTCCCTGCAGATTAACTCACATAGTGTTCAAGCAACTTATGCAGCTATGTGACAAAATCTATTATGTATGTTTCTATTGGAATGTGGCATCTGCAACAGGTTCTAGGATCTACTTCAAAGTACTTACTTTTTGTATTAAAAAATGCCTCAAAATGTCTAACTCATCCGTACATGCTGCCAGCACAAGTACTTGGCAAGATGAAGGGAATGTTTCATCCTCGATATGGGTCTTTCTCAGTTGCCAGGAGACAGTGGCTTCCTAGACAGCTGTCTGTTCATACTACATACCAGCTGCCACCCCTTTACTGAGCCAAAACTTTGTGCTTATGTTATGCTAGGAAATCCCACAGGTGCTTCTCCACAGGTGATATTAGTAATATTAATCATCTTGTCAATCTGTTTTGAATATCAGATTTTATCAATCCAATAAAACAGAGTATGCCAAAGTGAATGAATAAATAAGGAAAATATTTTTTACAGTATTCAAATGACTATTATACTCAACGGTATGTGGTGGGACTTTATCCAAACAGGTTCTACTTTTGTTCAACCTGAAGCATAATAATAATTTATGTACACTGACTAGTTCCATATCCCTCTCTAAACTATACCCTGTTGTGTATGTATATATACCATTATTAAATAATTATAAATTCAACTATATATGGACTGAGAAATCATGGTCTCCCTGAATGATATTCTTATATTCTGCACCCCACCCTGCAACTTGATATAGAGTAAGTCTCTGTTCTGCTTCAGTGGCATAAAATATTCCTAATGTGAAAGAGACTGAGGTAGAGTTCCTGAGTTAAGTTCTCTCCAGCTATGGCTGGATACCTGGCATACTGTCTGACAAGATGTGGTGGATGTGAAGTAGAAACATCTGACTATCCAAGATGTCCAGAAATTTTTAGAGTTTGCTATATAATTTCATTGATTCATTTTAAACTATGCAGTAACTGATATCCTCAAAAGGAAATAGGATTTGTCTGTTCATAGAAGAGGTTCTGGCCTTCTAATGGCTGAAGACCTTAAATACAGCTCTCTTTGTTTTTACATCCTCTGTCCTAGCTCAGTTCTACACCACCAAAACAGATGTTTCTCAGCACCTCCCCCTGCCCTCCACTGGGGGAATATCCTTACTCTCTTGGCTTCTGCCCTAATCTTTCTTACTTCTCCAGGAAGGCTGTTCAGGTGAGACTCAACCACCTCATTTAGAAATAGTAAATTCTCACCATCAAGGCCAGCCTCAAAGCTTGGAGGCACTATGTTTGAAGTACCTAGCATATAGTGACAATGACTACCAAGCCCAGACTTAGTTAGATTGCATTCTTTATGCACATTAATTTTACTATCTCTTACATATTAGCTAATTAAAACCACCAGCCATATATCCTTGCCTAGAATCCAGAGTGCCTGCCTTCTCTGTCTAGAACATCCTTCCCCTTGCTTCTTTAGCTGGCTAATTTCTCCTTGTCCTTCAAGAGTCAGCTCCAGTACTACTTCCTCTGGGATATCTTCTGTCACAACTGGTTTGGATTAACTACTTTAAAAATATATTTCTTATATTTCTGAAGCACTTGTAGGCTCATGTTAGCCCTTAGCACACTGTAAATATAATTGTTATTTACCTCCCCATAATTTCTTTGAGGACAGGGAATATTTTCTATCATACCTATATTTGGACACTGAGCACAGTTTGGACTCAATAAGTGTGTGTTAGATGAATGAATGAATAAATTGAATTTATTGAGGAGTCTTTACTCAATCAGTATTTATTGCATAACTACTGAGTGCTCAATGTTGAGGTATTCCTTATAGAGAAAAATACAAAATTTGGAAGAAATAGAAATCCTGAACAGGCCAATAATGAGAGCAAGATTGAATCAGTAATAAAAAAAATCTCCCAACAAAAAATAGCCCAGGACCAGATGGATTCACAGCCAAATTCTGCCAGACCTACAAAGAATAACTAGCACCTATCCTACTGAAACTATTCCATAACATTGAGATGGAGGGAATCCTCCCTAACTCATTCTATGAAGCCAGTATCATCCTGATACCAAAGCCAGGAAAGGACACAACAAAAAAAGAAAACTACAGACCAATATCCGTCATAAACATAGATGCAAAAATCCTCAATAAAATACTAGCAAACTGAATCCAACAGCATAACAAAAAAATAATTCACCATGATCAAGTAGGTTTCATCCCAGGGATGCAAGGATCGTTCAACATACACAAATCAATAAATGCAATTCACCACATAAACAGAATAAAAAACAAAACTATATGATCATCTCAGGATAGATGCAGAAAAAGCATTTGATATAATCCAGCACTCCTTGATGATAAAAACTCTTAACAAACTAGGCATAGAAGGAACACACCTCAAAATAATAAAAGCCATAAGTGCTAAACCCACAACCAACATCATACAGAATGGGGTAAAGTTGAAAGCATTCCCTGTAAGAACTGAAAGAAGACAAAGATGCCCACTTTGACCACTTCTATTCAACATAGTACTAAAAGTCCTAGCCACAGCAAGCAAGCAAGAGAAAGAAATAAAGGGCATCCAAAACAGAAAAGAGGAGATCAAACTACCCTGTTTGCTGATAATATGATCTTATATCTAGAAAATTCTAAAGACTCCTCCAAAGACTCCTAGAATTGATAAATAAATTCAGTAAAGTCTCAGGTTATAAAATTAATGTACAAAATCAGTAGCATTTCTATACACCAATAACAGCCAAGCTGAGAATCAAATCAAGAACTCAACACCATTTACAATAGCTGCAAAAAAATTAAAATACCTGGGAGTATACTTAACCAAGGAGGTGAAAGAGCTCTACAAGGAGAACTACAAAACTTTGATGAAAGAAATCACTGATGCCACAAACAAATGGAAAAACATTCCATATCATGAATTGGAAGAATCAGTATTGTTAAAAATGTCCATACTGCCCAGAATGATTTATAGATTCAATGCAATTCCCATCAAAATACCAATGTCATTCTTCACAGAATTAGGGGAAAAAAAATCATAAATTTCATGTGGAATCAAAAAAGAGCCTGAATAGCCAAAGCAATCCTAAGCAAAAAGAACAAATCTGGAGGCATCATGTTACCCCAACTTCAAGTTATACTACAAGGCTATCGTAACCAAAACAGCATGGTACTGGTATAACATTAGACACATAAATCAATGAAATAGAACAAAGAACACAGAAATAAAACCATGCACCTACAACCAACTGCTTTGACAAAGCAGACAAAAATATGTGGGGAAAGGATGCCTTATTTAATAAATGGTGCTGGGAAAAGTGAATAGCCACATGCAGAAGAATGAAACAGGACTCCTATTTCTCACCTTATGCAAAAATTAACTGAAGATGGATTAAAGACTTAAATGTAAGATCTGACACCATAAAAATTCTAGAATAAAACTTAGGAAAAATCCTTGTGGACATTGGCCTAGGCAAAGAATTTATGACTAAGACCCCAAAAGCAAATACAACAAAAACAGAAATAAATAAATAGGACTTAATTGAACTAAAAAGTTTCTGCACAAGAAAGGAATAACCAATAGAGTAAATAAACAACCAAAAGAATGGGAGAAAATATTTGCAAACTATACATCCAACAAAGGACATTTAATATCCAGAATCTACAAGAACTGAAAAAATCAGCAAGGAAAAAGCAAATAATCCCATTAAAAAGTGGGCAAAAGATATGAACAGACATTTTCAAAAGAAGATATACAAATGGCCAACAAACATATGAAAAAATGCTCAACATTTCTATCAGAGAAATGCAAATTAAAACCACAGTGAGATACCACCTTAGCCAAGTCAGAATGACCATTACTAAAAATTCAAAAAACAGTAGATGTTGGTGCAGTTGTGGTAAAAAGGGAATGCTTATATACTATTGGTGGGAATGTAAGTTAGTACAACCTCTATGGAAAACAGTATGGAGATTCCTCAAAGAACTAAAAGTAGAACTACCATCCAATCCAGTAATCCCACTACTGGGTATCTACCCAAAGGAAAAAAAAAGTTATTATATCAAAAAGACACATGTATGTTTATCGCAACACAATTCACAATTGGAAAGATGTGGAATCAACCTAAATGCCCATCAACTGATGAGTGGATAAAGAAAAT
>NW_012151241.1:1176409-1182542 GCF_000956105.1 Propithecus coquereli | reverse complement strand
GATTGCTTTGTATTTCACAGATAAGTGAGAATATTCGATATTTGTCTTTCTCTGCTTGGCTTATTTCACTTAGCATGTTCTCTAATTCCATCCATAACACAATTCACAATTGGAAAGATGTGGAATCAACCTAAATGCCCATCAACTGATGAGTGGATAAAGAAAATGTGGTATATATCTACCACGGAATAGTACTCAGCCAGAAAAAAGAATAAAATAATGTCTTTCACAGCAACTCAGCTTGAACTGGAAGCCATAATTCTAAATGAAGTATCTCAGGAACAGAAAAACAAATACTGCATGTAGTCACTTATAAGTGGGAGCTAAAGGATGTGCATACATGGTAATACAGAGTGTTATAATGGACTTTAGAGATTCAGAAGTGGGGAGGTTTGGAGGGGGCTCAGAGATAAAAAATTATCAGGTACAGTGTATACTATTTGGGTGATGGGTACACTAAAAGCCCTGTCTTTGACGCTATACAATTCATCCATGTATCAAAAAAACCACTTGTACCCCCTAAATCTATTGAAATTTTTTTAAAAACCACTTGTTCATATAGGGGAACTGTTTAATTAGTTAGCTTTTGCCACATAACAAAATATCCCAAAATGTAGTACTTTCAAGTAATAACATTTATTTGCTTATGATTTTGTGGGTTGGTAACTTTGGGCTGGGCTCATGGCTTATCTCTACTTCACATATTATCAATTGGGCTCACTCATACATTGCAGTAATATGGTAGTTGATGGCCTTAATCACTTTCCTAGTGGTTGGCTGACTATTTGTAGAAGCAATGAAGGTAACTGGCTCATTATGCAATAGGTGAGCCTAGGCTCATTTCCAATGTGGTACTGTAGTGGAAGGGCTCCTAAGTTCAATAAAAGAGGGCAAGTCCCGATGTTCAAGCACTTCTCAGCTTTCTGCTTGCATCCTGTTTGCTAATGGCTCATTGGCAAAGCATATCACATGCCTACAGGTAGACACAGGGGATACAGAAATAGACTCCACCTGTTCACGAGACAAGTTGCAAAGTAACATTCCGTACAAAGAGACATGTGTTTAGGAACAAGAAGAATTTTTGACCAGTTTTGCAATTTTCCACACTGTAGTTTTTCTTCCCTTCCAGTCCCCTTGTACTTTGACTCTGCTTTTAGGTTATGTCTACCCTCTACTGCCCAAAGTTAAAAGTTCTAGATGCTTTAGAATTCTGTTGATTGATGTAAACATCCTCATGAGATAATGCAGGTTACAGAAGAGAAATTTTATTCATTTTCTGAATGAGCAACGCAACCAATTTGAAACCCATTTGGATTATGTTTGCTGTCTCGTGTACAGTGGCCCTGAAACACAAAACTAGATTTTGTTTCTAAACCTGAGCATCAATAAGAGGGAGGAAATGATGTCTGAGCCTCAGGTAAAACATGTAGAGGATCTAGTCAGGCAAAGAGAAGGAGAAAAATATTTCAAGCAGATGGAAATATGACAGAAAACTAATTTCGTGAATTCACTTTTGTGTCACATGAGAATATAGAGACACTCAGTACCTAATACATGATGCTGTTTACTTATCTGGTCTGCCTTTGGACCCTAAGCTTTTTAATGGTAGAATTTCTGTAGTAGGTGCCAAATAAATATTTGTGTCATGAGTGAATGAGTGACTGGGTTAGTAAGTAAATGAGTGAATGAATGAATAATAAGAAAGAGCTGGGTGAAAGACACCAATACACAATAGAGAGCCACATGGGAACAAAGACAGAAATTGAGGAGAATGCTATATATAGAGAGGAAGAGACATAAAGCAGCAGAGGGACAAGTAGTAGGGGAAGACCAGGAGAGACAGGCAGAAGGGACTGGAGACTGTGAGAGATAAGCAGTAGTCAGGGGTTTGGCCGGTTAGCAATTGCACCAGAGACACTTAGCATTTCCTTTAAAATACTTATTAATCTTCCAACAGTTCAGACACAGGCCCTTCTGCACTAATAAACTGCTTGCCCACTTTTATTTTCAAACTTCAAAGTTTATTTTTGAAGGCTTGTTTTTCAAAAGAGAATTTTGAAGACCTTATGTTGGCATAAAATAATGACTCCGATTTTAGTTGTTTGTTTTGGATTATTAGAGGTATCCAATTTATCAGTTCTTACTGAAAATCCTTTTGCATTTTAAAAATCTGTCAGATTGTCTTAGTCTTTCTTCTTTGAAAGATGAAGAACTACCATGTGTTGTTGGGAAAAAACAGCGGCTATTTATATCATTCTGAGCCATTTGATTTGATTTCAATCAAACCCAATTTGGGGTTTTTGAAATCCTAATAGGAATGATGAACATAGGAACAATTAAAATCACAGTTCTTCCCCCATTCTCAATCTGGGCGATGTAGTTCTAGCTGAGTACAAGGGTAACTATTATGCCCAGGACTTCAACAGGGGCTGTAAAAGCAATTGACTCTGGCTAGATAAAGGCAATAGGCCAAGATACATTCCTATATAGAGTTATCAAAAGTTTGGTCCAAGGCATCAGAATGAACTGGGATGCTTGTTACAAATGTCTCTTCCGGACTTCTATCCTAGACCTGGGATCAATCCCTTCAGATGATTTCTGCGTCCGGGGAAGAGAGAGGCTCACTACCTTAATACCTTAGTGCATTCAACCTTGCCCTTACAGTATATTTGGCAGCATCTAGGGCTATTATTACTACTTTTTTTCTTCATTATAAATTGACAGCTTACTATTGTATATATTTATGGGGTACAAAGTAATGTTATGATTTGTGAATATAACATGAAATAATTAAATCAAGCTAATCAGCATATCCATCCCCTCAAATGCTTATTTTTTGTGGTGAGAACATTTGAAATTTACTCTTAGCAATTTAAAAATGTACAATACAGGCCGGCCGTGGTGGCTCACACCTGGGAGGCCGAGGTGGGCGGATCATTTGAGCTCAGGAGTTGGAGACCAGCCTGAGCAAGAGCGAGACCCGTCTCTACTAAAAAAATAGAAATAAATTAGCTGGACAACTAAAAAAATATATATATAGAATTAGCCAGGCATGGTGGCACATGCCTCTAGTACTTGTTGGGAGGCTAAGGCAGTAGGATCACCTGAGCCCGGGAGTTTGAGGTTGCTGTGAGCTAGGCTGACGCCATGGCACTCTAGCCTGGGCAACAGAGTGAGACTCTGGCTCAAAAAAAATAAAATAAAATAAAAATAAATAAAAATGTACAATACATTATTATTAACTACATTCACCACACTGTGCAACAATCTTAAAAAAACCTTATTTCTCCTGTCTGAGATGTTTGTACCCTTGGACCATCATCTCCCCATTTCTCCCACTCTCCATCCTCCATAACCACCATTCTACTCTCTGCTTCTCAAAATAAAACAAGTTTGATTGCTTTGTATTTCACAGATAAGTGAGAATATTCGATATTTGTCTTTCTCTGCTTGGCTTATTTCACTTAGCATGTTCTCTAATTCCATCCATGTTGTCACAAATGACAGAATTTCCTTGTTTTTTAAAGCTGGGTAGTATTCCATCGTGTTTATATACTATATTTTCTTTATCCATTCATCTGTTGATGGCCAATGAGGTTGATTTTATAACTTGGCTGTTGTGAACACTGCTGCAGAGAACATAGGAGTACAGCCAACTCTTTGAAAAACTGATTTCAAATCTTTTGGGTAAATACCCAGAAGTGGGATTGCTGGATCAGATGCTAATTCTATTTTTAGTTTTTAAGTTTTCCAGAATGGCTGTACTAATTCATATTCCCACCAATACTTCTTAAGTATAGTATCTAGTTGGGTAAAATAAGTGCTACCTCTATAGAAAGTCAAATAATAGTAGAAAGCAGCCTATGATTAACGCCAAATTCAGTAAGTGCTGGGGGAAGAAGGGCTCACCACAGGCTTGAATCAAGGAGGATTTCATGGAGAAAAGACAGGTACAAAGTTTAAATTAGGTTCCAAACTCCCATATTCTGCCATTTGAACAATCTGAATCAAATCCAAGGGTCTTAACAACATGTTTTATATATCTACATCCTTCAGAGTATCCAAGATGAAGGAGAGTGTTAATCAGAGAAGAGAACGAAGAGAAAGCATAAACAAAGTGAAAGAAAAGGTTGCCAACACTCAGAAACAGGCTCTGCAGGAGCAATTTGATGAATGGATTCTAGACCCCAGAGGAATGATCCCTATGGTAGTGGTAAGAAAGGAGGATGTATGTGAAGGGTAGGTAGGGTGGGTGATAAGAGGGCCATTGCTAGAATACTGAGTGGAATGCTGCAAGCCTCCCTTGAAATTTTCAGTGCTACTAAGGTAAGTCAATTCTTGACCTATCTGGTCCATGAGAGTTGATTCCTTCAATTTTGTCTTGAGCATTAAAAAAAATATCTAGGAAGATTTCTAAATTTTCACTCTGGCTGAGATTCCCAAACTTGTCACTACAAGCAGACACAGATTTCATTTGTTTGTTTATTTGTTGTATGTGTTTGTGTGGGTGAGTATATATGACTATTTCTGTAAGACCTAAGAAATTGTGTCTCTTAGTTCCAAGAACAACTGTATTCTAAGAGTTAGATATTTTCTCTCATGTATGTATGGATTTGAAAATACTTATTGGTTGGATATAATGCCAAACATTTTCAGTTTAAAGTGAATGATTAAAAATGGACCGATGAAGACAAGCTACAAACTGGGAGAAAATATTAGCAAAAGACTTTTCTGATAAAGGACTGTTATCTAAAATATACAAAGAACTCTTAAAACTCAGCAATAAGAAAACAAACAGCCCAACTAAAAGATGGCCAAAAGGCCTGAACAGACATTTCACCAAAGAAGATACGCAGGTGGCAAATAAACATATGAAAAGATGGCTTATGTCATTAGGGAATTGCAAATTAAAACAGCAGTGAGATACCACTATGTATCTATTAGAACAGTCAAAATCCAAAACACTGACAATACCAAATGCCAGCAAGGATGTGGAGCAGCAAGAACTCTTAATCATTGCTGTTAGGAATGCAAAATGAAAGAGTTTGGCAATTTCTTATAAAATTAAACATACTCTTAAAAGACAAATACTGAATTATTCCACTTATATGAGGTATCTAAAGTAGTCAAATTCATAGAAACAGGAAGTAGAATGGTTACCAAGGGCTAGAAGGAAGGGAGAGGGAGTTTTTGTTTAATGGGTACAGGATTTCAGATTTGCAAAACTTCTGAAGACCTGTTTCACAACAGTGTGAATATACTTACACATATATACATATACTTAAGGATAGTTAGGTCAGTAAATTTTATGTGTTTTTTACTGCACACACAAAAAACTAAACACATGCTTAACATACATTCCAGCAATCACTCTCCTTGGTATTTACCCAAATAAATTGAAAATTTATATACACACAAAAACATATACATGGATGTTTATGGCATCTTTACTCATACAATACCTAAAACTTGGAAGCAACCAAGATATCTTTCAGTAGATAAATGGATGAATAAACTGTGGTACAGCTATACAATGGAATATTATTCAGTGCTAAAAAAAATGAGCTATCAAGCCATGAAAAGACATGAAGGAAACTTAAATACATATAACTAAGTGAAAGAAGCACATCTGAAAAGGCTACATACTGTATGACTCAAACTATATGACATCAGGAAAAGGCAAAACTATGGAAACAGTACAAAGATCAGTGGTTGCCAAGAGCAAGAGGGGAGGGAGGAATGAATAGGCAGAGCACCCACCGAGCATTTTTAGGGCAGTGAAATTTTTCTGTATGAAACTATAATGGTGGATACATAGCATTATGTTATACATTTGTCAAAGCCCACAGAATATATAATATCAAGAGACCCTTAATATAAAACTATGAATTTTGAGTAATAATGATGTGTCAATGTAGGTTTATCAATTGTAACAAATGGGCCAGCATAGTGGCTCACTCCTGTAATCCTAGCAGTAGGATCTGGGAGGCCAAGGTGGGAGGATCGATTGAGGTCAGGAGTTCAAGACCAGCCTGAGCAAGAGCAAGACCTATCTCTACTAAAAAAAAATAGAAAAAAGTGGCCGGGTGCGGTGGCTCACGCCTGTAATCCTAGCACTTTGGGAGGCCGAGGC
>NW_012151241.1:1115089-1175809 GCF_000956105.1 Propithecus coquereli | reverse complement strand
GGGGGTTATAGGAGAACTCTCTGTACTTTCCGCTTAATTTTGCTGTGAACCTAAAACTTCTCTAAAAAATAAAGTCTATTTTTTAAACTGGATCAAGACAAACTCTGAAATTTTGTTTTTAGTAACTGAAGAATACAGAAGTATAGAGGGTTCTTTGGATTGCCAAGCTGGTTGCCAAAGGTATCTTAGCCCATCATGCCCAGTGTCTGAGGCATGCTAGAAATGTCCCCTGTAGGGAGCAAAATGGGATCATTCTTGAATCCCCGTCCTTCTCACACAAAAAGGTTGGGAATCACTGGGAATATATATGTAAAAGCACTTTGTATACACTGAAGTATTCTATAAACTAAATATGAAATTACTATTTCTGTCCTTGAGTTGGAAAGATCACTCAGAACTTAAATAGAAAGACTATAAATGGCTTTTAGTCTAAAATACTAAATATGTGGTAATTGAAGAGTAACATGGGGTTTCTTTCTTTTTTGATTTGCAGATTCAGAATGTTCTTCATGAATTTTTTCAAAATCGAGATTTTGATCTTGGTAAGTCTCTCTATTACTTTGGTATTTTTATTTATATTTTTCTTTTTGGGAAGGATACTGAATTCAGATACTGAATTCAGAGTCAATATGGAAACAGAGATTATTCAGAGATCTTAAAGACATAATTAGTCTCTTCTGCTCTTTGTAGATAGACAATGTAGAAAAGCAGAGAAGCAATCAGTGATTCTCAATCCTTTTAATCCAGTGCCTATTTTACTACCAGTATGCTGTAATACCCTTTTATTGTCCTATGACATTCCTAGAAAATATTACTTACATATACAGAATTTTAAAAGAAAGATATAATGTCATAACTGTGATATAAAGAAGAAATACAACGAAAGACATAAGAAAATTATATGTGCTGTATTTCAACATATAAATGCTTTGTTATAACTTCACTAGAAGACATAAAAGAGTAGTCAGAAATTTCTACCTACTTATAATGAATGTTTAGATAGAAGAAAAGTAAAATTTATATACAATTGAATATTTCTTTGTATTTTACATTTGAAATAAGGACAAAATGAGTGGATTTGTATATATACATAGAATCCCCATGAATACCTACAAATGCAGACTGACACAGGTATGTTGTATTAGAGTTCAAAGACAATTTTTTTTTTTTTTTTTTAGGCAGAGCCTCACTCTGTTGCCTTGGGTAGAGTACAGTGGCATCATCATAGCTCACTGCAACCTCAAACTCCTGGGCTCAAATGATCCTCCTGCCTCAGCCTCCCAAGTAGCTGGGACTACAGGCGTGTGCCACCACACCCAACTGATTTTTCTGTTTTTTTGTAGAGACGGGGTCTTACTCTTGCTCAGGCTGGTCTTGAACTCCTGGCCTCAAGCTATCCTCCCACCTTAGCCTCCCAAAGTACTAGGATTACAGGCGTGAGCCATCGCACCCAGCCAGAGACAATTTATTAATATAATATTACTTCCTATTATACAATTTTCTGAAATGGTGAACAACTCTTAGTAAAGCTCCAGAATGAAATAAAGTACAATCCTCCTTCAGATTTTCACAGTAGTTACATTCTTGGAGAATTCAACAGCAAAATTACATTCTGCCTTTATATGTAAAATAGAGTTATATTTTAGATTCAAAATTAATATAAGCAGATTTTCACCTACTTGAATGTCTTGCAGGAGGGAGAAAGTCTTTTTGTGCAGGAATTGCAGGAGTTCTGCCTCTACTCCTACTCCCCATCTTTGTGGCAATAAAAACTCACCCACAAATTTCTACCATGCTCCCTGAGAGGAAAAGAGGACAGTACCACCCCTATGGAGAACCACAGATTTGGTTGCTTTTGTTTTCAGAAAGATTTCCCTATGTGAAATTAGGTGAAAAAATAGATTTGTTCCACAAAGAACTAGAGTTTGGGTCCTGAGGTTTACATAATTTATATCCAATTGTTTTTTTCAATTGATTTTTTGATCTCTTGTGTTCCATTGATAACAATAGATTGTGACTTTTTCAAATAAAATATGCTTCCCATATTCCTGAGCACTAGTTCCCAAACATGATTTGGGCCTTGCTGATAATCTTTTCTCCTTCTACCTGTTCTCAGCCTATACAAAAACTATAATTCTTCCATCAGCTCAAACTCCACTTCTGTTTCAGAAAATTATTAAAATAACTTCATTCATTCATTTATTTTTGGATGGGGTTACAGAAGAAGCATGTTAAGAGAACACTATTTGGAATCCTGATAAAATTAGAGACATTCCAGACCACTACAGTTGACAGTGATTGTCTCTTCTCTCACCTCCTGTACTATAGTATTTATTTTCCGGTCCGTTTATTCATTCATTCTTTATTGAGCCCTCACTTTATTCCAGACACTGTAATCAGGTAGAGAATGCAAAGAGGACTGACAAGGCATGTTTCCAGCCCATAAATTCCTCAAAGCCCAGTAAAGGGACAGACACCTACACTTAATAGCAACTGTTAATAGTAGAAACCAGACTGGTCTGCATAATCATTTGGAGCTGTGGGGAAGGTCTGGGATGGGGTTATCAGCATCAAATGCATAAGCTTGTATGAATACAGTCCTCTTGTGGCCACAATAGCTGGTATCTCATAAGTAGCACTTAGAAAATTCAAGAGAGACTGAAAAATCTTTTCTATGCCCTTGTGCCGGGCCGTGATAGGCAGGAAGAGTTACTACTAGAAGCAGGAGAGGAAGCCAGTGTATTAGTTCTTTCATCTTGAGCTTTACTACAAGTTGTGTGCTTGTCTCTTCGGAAGATCAATAAGGATTACGTAATTTTCATATGAAATGGAAGCTTAAAAATCTTTATTTAAACTCATTGACACATTTACCAGCACACATTCCCTATTATCGATCATTCTGCTATTCATGAAACTCTTTTTTCCTGGCTTTTGGTTTTTTCTTCTACCTTTGATCACCTCCTAGTATTTTTTTTTTTCTTGTATTCTCCTTTTGCTTGCACCTTAAATGTTGTTTTCCAGTGTTTCCTTTCAGGCTCTCTGATCACTTTATACACTATAAACACTCCCTGAGTTTTCTTATTCAAATCTGTAACTGCAGCTTATGACTCCCAATCCATAGTCTCATTCCAAACTTTCCCCAAGCTCCAGATCTTTTTGAAAAAATCTACAATGAGTGGTAAGTGAAAAAAGCAGGTTGAAGATCAAAATGATTATATTTATATAGAGAAAAACAAAAGATATGTGTGTACATATATATATGGAAATGCATAGAAAGGTTGCTGGAAGGATGATGACAAACTGTTGACAGTGGTTATTTCTGGGGCAGAGGAGAGTAAGAGTGCTGATGGGGGCTAGGGAAAAAGGAAGATATTCATGTTTTGCTGCTTATATTTTCATATATTATGAACATATTCATATATTATTTATTTAATTTAAGAAACATTAAAGGCCAGGTGCAGTGGTTCATGCCTGTAATCCCAGCACTTTGGGAAGCCTAGGCAGCAGGATCATTTGAGGCCAGGAGTTTGAGACCAGCCTGAGCAACAACATAGCAAGATCCTTGTCTCTACAAAAAAAAAAAAAATTTAGCCAGACGTGGTGGCACATGCTTGTAGTCCTAGCTACTTGGGAGTCTAAGATGGGAAGATCCCTTGAGCCTAGGAATTCAAGGCTGCAGTGAGCTATGATCAGGTCACTGCACTCCAACCTGGGTGACAGAGCAAGACACTGTCTCAAATAAATGAATGAATGAATAAATAAATAAATTTTTTAAAAGAAAGTTTGTAGAGGTGTCTTGTTTTAGGACCTGATAGCATAAACACTAGCATAAACCAGCACAGATGTTTTGTAGTCTTTTATACTTTTTTTTTCTTTTTTTTTTTTTGAGATAGGGTCTCACTGTGTTGCTCAGGCTACAGTGCAGTGGTGTGGTCATAGCTCACTGCAACCTCAAACTCCTGGGTTCAGGCGATCCTCCTGCCTCAGCCTCCCGAGTCTTTTATACTATTGATATGCATATTTGCTTCTGCTTTATCCCGACCTAGTCATTAGAAATACAGGCTCATTTTTTAAGTATTTGTGTTGCTTGATTAACTAAAAGCCAGGAAAAATAATAATTTTGTAGTAATTGGGATGTTACCCAACTATATATCATTCACTTTATTGTAATATGGATAAACATTAGTTGAGAAATAATTTTATGTTCTTTTAAAGCACTATAGTGTAAATATCAAATATGAATGTATTACAACTAAGCTAACTAGGAAATAACCTTTATTCCATAATTAGAATCACATTGCAAACAATTGGATATTACTGACTCAACGGAACCAAGATTGGGCAAAATGGAATTTGCAGAAGTAAGAAGTTACATTGTTTAATATTTGAATCAAATTATTTTGCCAGTTGCAATTGTCTTTTGGTGGATGTCACACATACATTAACTTTAAGTTAAATGAAAGCAGAAAAACTTATTTTATCGATTCCAAGATACTAATATATACTTTAAAATATTTTAACCCCTCTGAAATTAAGTTATATCTTACAATCAAAGGCATCTTACAATTTCTTTCCATCAATGACACTCATGATGTGAAAGTGTGAAAAACTTCCACTGACGCCTTCTGGTAAGATCAAGAAAAACCAGCATCTTATATTCAATGAAATCTGGTTATACAAATAATAGCGAGATCTAAAACTTAAAAAACTTTTCTATTGGCCAGCCATTGTCCTAAGCTATTTATGTGAACTTGGGTAATACTCTCAGCAACCCTTATCCTCTACTGTTACAGATGAAGACGCCAAGGTGCAAAAAGGTTAAATAACTTGCACATGGTCTCACAATTAGTAGGTACTGGGGAAATTTGTATTGAGGCAATTTGGTTTCAAAGTTTACATAACATTGCATCTGAGAAAGTATGATTCTACTGTAACAGAATAAGTGAAAGAAGCAATTTAATGGTACCAGAGTCCTAAGTCTTACATAGCCCACTTTTGTATTTTTTCATGTTTCTCTATTTCCCCTTATTTTTTTCTAATGAGTCCTAGAGTTTTTCTCTTTCTCCTCTCACGCACCATTGTTCCACTGAAAGTGAAGAATACACATTACATACAGTTTCAAGATTCTGTATGAAGGATTTCTAGAATTGTTTTTGAAATGATTGCTGTACAAATAAGACTTCGGAAAATCGCAGTTATGTTCTGCATTTTCTTAGATTCTATTTGGTGTCTATTAGTCATGGGCCAAACTAATGGCCAAAGTTGTTATATCTCCCTTGTAATCCAGAACCCATACTACGAACCACCTCCTTGCTATTCTCACATGCCAAGCCAATATTTCTCCTGCTCTAAATCAACCCAGGGCAGGCATCACACAACCAGAGACAGCCCTTGTGCCCCAAAGCCTTCCAGAATTATTCAAACTAGCCAATCCTAGCTGTCTGTGCTGCCTTCCCCTGCATTTCCTGAGGAAACCCCAATAAGAACTCTGGCTTAGGCTTTCCCTTTGCTCCTTCCTGCTGCTGCTGTCTCCTGACCAAAACCTGATGCTTCCCCTGTGGCTCTGCATGGCATGGCATCCTCCCTTCTCTTGGAAATTTTAAGTAATACAAATCTCCTTTCAATGGCATTAGCCTCTCCACGTCACCCTTCAATCACCTGTACAAATTAAAATCCCAGAAATACAAATGAGACAAGCTACTTAAAAATATGCAGAACAAGTGATAGTATTAAAATGATTCAGGGAAAGTCAAAGCTTTATCACTTTGATATAATAATAAACATAACTTACATTTCTTTGCAAGGCACTGATTCTTGGTGCTACTTGCCTGTTTGTCTTATATCTGGTTTCCCTAAAAGTGGGCAATTTAGGAAATGTTCTCATTTTTTTAAATTATGAAAGTAATAAGAATTTTATATGTGTGAATTATATCTCCATAAAAAAGTAATATATGTTCACTATAGAAAATTAAAGATAGAAAAGTATAAGAAAGTAAAAAAATTTAAATCCACATTCTACCACCAATAAATAACCACTGTTAAAATTACGATATTTTTCTTTGTATAATAATAGCTAATATTTTTTACCACTTTTTTATGTGCTATAGGGTAGACTGAGGGTATTGCATGCACGTTCTTGTGTAATCTTCACAACAATTTAGTTATTATTATCCTCATTTTGCAAATAAGACCTAGGATTGAACACTTTCCTCAAATCGCGTAGCACGTGACAGAGCCAGACTACAACCAGGTCAGCCTGACTCCAAAGCTCATCATTGCTGTTGATCCTTGTGCTTTATAGTGTCTATTATATTCATAAGTGAGACGTGAGGTTTTATTTTTAATTTTGTGTTTCTTCCTTATGGATTTTTGGATCATGCCTAATATATAATTGTATATTCTATTTTTTTCCTTTAACATCATCTCTTGATCATTTCTCCATATCAATACATATTCTTTAAGAGATGATCTTTTAAACTCTTTTCTTTTTTTTTGAGACAGGGTCTTGCTTTCTCGTGCTGGCCTAAGTACAGTGGTGTTGTTACAGCTTACTGTAGCCTCCAAATCCTGGGCTCAAGCAGTCCTCCTGCCTCAGCCTCCCAAGTAGCTGGGACTGCAGGGATGTGCCACCATGCCCGGCTCATTTTTGTATTTTTTGTAGAGATGCGGTCTTGCTCTTGCCCAGGCTGATCTCGAACTCCTGGTCTCAAGCAATCCTCCTGCCTTGGCCTCCCAAAGTGCTAGGATTACAGGCATGAGCCACTGCACCCAGCCTATTTTTATTTTTTATATATTTTTTCCTTTTAACAAACCTGAGTTTGTGGGTTTCTTTTTAAATGACATCTTTTATTTATTTATTTTTATTTTTTGAGATAGTCTTGCCCTGGCTAGAGTGTGGTGGCATGATCATAGCTTACTGCAACCTCAAACTCCTGGGCTCAAACCATCCTCCTGCCTCATCCTCCCAAGTAGCTGGGACTACAGGCATGTGCCACCACACCCAGCTAATTTTTTCTATTTTTGGTAGAGACGGGTGTCACTCTTACTCAGGCTGGTCTCAAACTCCTGACCTCAAGTGATCCTTCCACCTTGGCCTTCCAGAGTGCTAGGATTACAGGCGTGAACCACTATGCCTGGCTGAAGTTTTTTTATTTTTAAAACATTTTTTGTATAGATGGGATCTCTACATGTTGCTCAGGCTGGTCTTGACCTCCTGACCTCAAGCAATCCTCCTACCTCGGCCTCCCAAAGTGCTGGGATTACAGGCATGAGCCACCGTGCCCAGCCCATATCTTGTTTTAAAAGGCTTCATCTGATACCATGCTGGATCTTATTTGTGTAACGGGAAAAAAAGCAAGGTTTGTACTTCGGAAAAGGAGAACTTTATTTCTCATAAAGGCTTTTACAGCCCACAATGGCCATTCAGCAGGCTGGGAAATAGGGCTCCCAGCGACAAGCCAGAAACATGTGCTTCAAGGGAAGGACAAGGAGAACAGGATTTTATACTGAGCAGAGTGGCTAAATATACATATTTAACAAGCTATAGGAAGAGTTATGAATATTTATGAAAAGAGAACTATGCACCTGCGCAGTGGGGCTTTCAGTCCTTTTATGGGGTCCATGTTTAAAAAGGGCCACTGTATGTAAAACAGGTGAAACCAGGACACAAAAACCCCCTCTGCGAATGTTCTGTGGATTGTTAAAACCACTTCATGGTTGGTGGTCTTTTATCAGGAAAGAATGCTGGTTTGGCCCTTAGGAAATAAAGCCTGATGGCCGTTAGCAAGGGAGGGGTAAAATGATGTGTGTCCGACCTCCTATACCATCAAGGCTGGGGGCTCAGTTTCAAGGTTTTTCTAGGGTCCCCTTGGCCAAATGGGGTCCATTCAGTCAGTGGGAGGCTTAAGATTTTATTTTAAGTTCACATTTTATCTTGTTTTAAGAGACTTCCTCCTAAGTGGGCATGAAGATCGAAGTTCCCCATTCAGTTTCCCTAGACACTTGGGGGCAGAGGAAAGCTGCTGTGTTACTGCTAAGTGGAGGTGAAAGTACCAGCTTTCTACCTGGTTTGTTGTTGTTGACACCACCAGCAGGGAGGGAAAGAGGCGTTTCCGTTTCGTTATGACTGAGTAGGGATAGAAGTCTAGGTTCTTTCTCCACTTGGCCTTTGCTAATGGGCGTGGGAATGAGGCCATAGTTTCTTCTGTGGTGTTTGGCTAGAATAGGGTGGTTATTATCTAAATTTTTTCTGTCTTTCTAGGTTGCCCCTTTCCTACTCCTTTGGCTGGAGAGAGCAATCTTTTCTTTTCTTTTTTGTTGTTGTTGGTGATGATGTTGTTTGTTTTCTGTGCTCCCACTGGAATTTCTGAGTTGCCAGCTTCTGCAGCACCCAGTCTGGAATATATGAGGCAAAAAGAAACCCGGAGTACTCACCACTGTGTGGTGCCTGGGGTCCTGAGGTCCCTAGCCAATCTGCTATCTTCTCTCTTCCTTTCATAGTCTTCTTAAGATTGTAATACCTAAGGTTTTTAGCTGTACTTAAATAGGAGGAATAGGGAGAAGTGCATCTTCTCCATCTTGATCCTTCAAACATTTTAATGGCTACATAATATTTTGTTATATGGTTATATCGTAATCTATTTAATGATCTCTTTATTGTTGAACATTTACTTCTCACTATTCACTATAAAAATTAGAAGGTTAGTATTTATATGTAAATCTTTGTTTACAGCTTGCTATGTACTAAACTGTGTCCCCTCCCTCAAATTCAGATGTCAAAGTCCTAACCCCTAAAGTGATTATATTTGGAAATAGGGCTTTTAGGGGGTACTTAAGGTTGAATGAGATCATAAGTGTGGGGTCCTAATCTGATAGGATTGGTAACTTTATCATAAAAGGAAGAGGGAGAAATTGCACTAAGGAAAGGCTATGTGAGGACACAGCCAGAAGGCAGCCATCTGTAACCTAAGGAGAGAGATCTGTCAAAAGACAAAATTACAACAAATTTAGTTTGAAGATCTCAATTGACTTTATTTGAGATTCTAGAATCAGGCAACATTTCATTTCATAAAATAGAATAAGTGCTCACGTGAGCTGAGCAGAAGAGGTTGGTTTTGTAGACAGAGAAGGACTGAAGAAAGCAGAAACAAAGAACAAAAAGTGGACTGGTCATTTCAGTTCCTTCCCTTGTAAGGTAGAAACAGGGAGACAGAACAATAGAACAATAACTGATTGGTTAACCTCAGGTTGCTTCAGGTTAAGGATTAAAACAGAGGGAACTTCATTATCATTCTGATTAAAGATTGAAGCTGGCCTGTTTGAGAAATTGGTTGTTCTCTCTCTCCTGATTTCTCAGAAGGTCAAATAACAGCTTAGTTTTAGTTTAGTGATATGGAACCTCAGCCTGGGTGACTTCATTTTGATTTTTAGTCTGTCTGTTGGGGCCTAGTGTAGAAGCTTAGTCCAAAACAACAGCCTGCTATAAATTTTATTTAACAGCCCTCACCAGACACTGACTCTGCTGGCACCTTGATTTGGGCTTTCCAGCCTCCAGAACTGTAAGAAAATAAATCGCTGTTGTTTAAGCCACCCAGTCTATGGTATTTTGTTATGGCAGCTTGAGCTGACTATACCCAGCTCCAGTAATTTCCTTAGAACAGAGTCCCAGAAATGGAACAAATATGTGAAAGAATAAACATTTGAGGTTTTGGTATCTGTTGTCAAATCGTGCTCTTAATTATACTGATTTATTCTCCTGGCAGCCATGTGTGAGAGCTCTCAAAGCACCATATTCTCACTAATAGTCAGCATTATTGAGCATAAAAAACCTCTGCAATTTGATGGTATTTTGTTTTTTAACTTATATCTTTTTGATTTATGGTGAGGTTAAAGATTTTTCTGTGTAATTTAAAAATTTCTTCTTATGTAAATTATCCATTCATATCCTTTGCCCATCTTACCTATTGATGTTAATGTTTTCTTATGGAATTGTAAATGTTCATTATATATTAGACATTATCATTTATGATCACAAATTGCATATCTTTTTCAGGTTTCCTCAATTGTTTAAAAATTTTTAGAGATCATTTCTAATTTACAGAAATTTGTGTTCATTTTTATTTTATTTTGAGACTGAGTCTCGCTCTGTTGCCCGGGCTGGAGTGCAATGGCATCATTATAGCTCACAGCAACCTCAAAATCCTGGGCTCAAGAAATCCTCTTGCCTCAGCCTTCCAGTAGCTGGGACCACAGGTGTGCATCACCACATCCAGCTAATTTTTGTATTTTTTGTAAAGATAGGAGGGGGGTGAAGGGTGGGTTTTACTATATTGCCGAAGCTGGTCTGGAACTCCTGGTCTCTAGTGATCCTCCCACCTCGGCCTCCCTAAGTACTAGGATTACAGTTGTGAGCCACTGCACCCAGCTAATTTTTGCTAATTTCTCTGCAAACAAATCTATAGATTTTTTTTTTTTTTGGAGCTCTTTTCCATTGCTCCTCTGCTTAGAAGTTTCTCTCTCTCCTTTCCAAAATCAGCTAAATATTCACCTATTTTTTCTAGCTCTTTGTAAAATTAACTTGAAAACTATTTTGATAAATAATAGAATCTAACTTAATTTTCCCCCTAAAATGGCTAACAAAACCTACCACTCTGTTTATTGAACAAAATTTTCTTTTATAAGTAGCTAATTTTCCAAATAAAATTTTTCTACATTATTTTCCTTCTTTCCAATGGAAGATAAAATGTAAAACAGTTTATAAAATTTGAGATTTTTTTTAGTACCCATGTAAATTCCATTTTTATGGAAAGAAGAGTGTTCTCTATGGCACAAATTTTCTCAAGAATGTGTATATTTTGGCTGGTGCAGTGGCTCATACTTGTAATCCCAAGCACTTTGGAAGGCTGAGGTGGGAGGATCACTCAAGCCCAGGAGTTTGAGACCAGCCTGGGCAACATAGTGAGATCCTGTCTCTACAAAAAACTTGAAAATTAGCTGGGTGTGGTGTCACGTGCCTGTAGTCCTAGGTAGTCCTAGCTACTCCAAAGGCTGAGATGGGAGGATCGCTTGAGCCCAGGAGTTGGAGGTTACAGTGAGCTATGATTGCACCACTGCACTCCAGCCTGGGCAACAGAGCAATAATACTCTGTCTCTTTTAAAAAAAAAAAAAAAAAGAATGTGTATATTTTAATGCATGGCCTTTTTCTCCTGTTAGTATCAAATAAATCAGAAACAAAATGATGGAAAAGAGTCTTTCTTGTCTACTTTAACAAACTTAACTGCAAATAGCACATCACAATTTTAGGTAATTTTTTTTAATCATTCCAAGATTTATTAATATTAGAGAAAGGAATAGGTAGATAAGCAGTGCATAAATTAGAAGTGATAGGAAAATCCTAGTTCCATGTGGTCTCTTGTTACCTTGCCTGCTGTTGACAAAGCTGTCACCTCTCTGTTGTCTTTTCATATTTCTTGGGAAAGGTGATTTAATCGGCCAGGCTGAAATGAAAAGATAAATCCTGGTGTGACTTCTTAACCTTGTTCAATTTGAGCATAAATTTATTCCAGGGATCCTATTTTACCCACAAATTGCCAAAGTAACATCATTGGAATAATTTTTTTTAATTAAGAGAACTATTATCAGAATAATATAAAAATGAACTCTCAATTCTTCCCAATTTATAGAGAGAGAGGTCTTCTCTAGCCATGTCATATTAAAATGTAACTTTTTGGCCGGTCACGGTGGCTCACGCCTGTAATCCTAGCTCTCTGGGAGGCCAAGGCGGGCGGATTGTTTGAGCTCAGGAGTTTGAAACCAGCCTGAGCAAGAGCGAGACCCCGTCTCTACTAAAAATAGAAAGAAATTAATCAGACAACTAAAAATATATAGAAAAAATTAGCCGGGCATGGTGGCGCATGCCTGTAGTCCCAGCTACTCGGGAGGCTGAGGCAGGAGGATCGCTTGAGCCCAGGAGTTTGAGGTTGCTGTGAGCTAGGATGACGCCACAGCACTCTAGCCCGGGCAACACAGTGAGACTCTGTCTCAAAAAAAAAAAAAAAAAATGTAACTTTTTCTATTCTTCCACGTGATTGGAGACTTCTAAAAAAAGTCTAAATGATCATATTTCCCCACTTCCAAGATGAATAGTTTTCTTTTTGCATGTCTGAAATCAAAATGCATCATTTGATAAAATAATATTTTTCCCTCTTGTCCCTACCCCTCAAAATCTGATATTAAATCATAAGTCCATCTAATGATTGATAGTTTTTGCTAATTGAAAAAAAAGCTATGCTATATGCACTTTATAAGCAAAGCACCTGATATAAAGTGACAAAAAAATGAAATTAAAAGAATTGTTAAAGGAATAGCAGATAAATGAAATATATAAGTAAACAAAAAAACCCTAAGATTTCAAGATTAAAAAATCATTTAATGGGACCAAGACTATTTTTATATCTGTACATGTTAAAATTTTATATTTTAAAATTTAAAAATTAGTGAAGATAATAGGACTCTCTTAAGCTTTATGAGCTTATAGCACATTGTAATAGAATATATAAAAATATATTAGAAATAAGAGACAATGAACAAAAAATGTACAATAATTGTAGAGATATTAAAACTTTTTGGTAGCAGCTTTATTGAACTATAATTCACATACTGCATTTATTTCCTATGGTTGTTGTAACAAATTGCCACAAACTTGGTGGCTTAAATCAATAGAAGTTTATTTTCTCACAGTTCTGGAGGCCAGAAGTCTAAGGTCAGTACCACTGGGCCAAAATGAAGGTGTTGGCAGGGCTGCACTCCCTCAGCAGGGTCTGCGGGAGAATTCGCTCCTTGCCTCTTCCAGCTTCTGGGGGCTGCTAGCATTCTTTACCTGTGGCAGCATCACCAGTCTCCCTCTCTGTGGTCACATGGCCCCTCCTCCTCTTCTGTCTGAGAAATCTCCCTCTTAAAAGGATATATGTGATTGTATTTAGGGCCTGCCTGGATAAGTCAGGATAATCTCCTCATCTCAAAATCCTTAATTTAGTCACATCCTACAAAGACTCTTTTCCCATGTAAAGTAGCATTTACAGATTCAGGGATTATAAGGACCTGGTATCTTTGAGAGCCATTATCCAACCTACTACACATATCTTACACCCATTTAAAGTGTACAATTAAATGATTTGTAGTATATTTACAGAGTAGTGCAACCATAAAAACAATCAATTTTAGAACATTTTCACCCTCCAAAAAACCCCATAGCCATTAGCAGTCACTCCCCATTTCCCTCCAAACCTCCAGCCCTAGGCAACCACTAATCTATTATACTTTCTGTCTCTGTAGCCTTGCCTATTCTGGACATTTCATATAAGTGGAATTATACAATGTGTTGTCTTTTTTTTTGGCTTCTTGCACTTATAATATTTTCAAAATTCATCTGTACCACGTATCAGTATTTCATTTCTTTTTATTGCCAAATAATATTTCTTTGTATGGATGTACCACCTTTTAATTATCCATCCATTCGTAAATATCCATTTGTTTATCTATTGATGGGCACATTTGGGTTGTTTTCACTTATTGGCTATTGTGAATAGTGCTGCTATGAAAATTTGTGCATAAGTTTTTACATGAATATATGTTTTCAATTCTCTTGGGTATATACCTAGGAGTGGAATTGCTGGGTCATATCATAACTTAATATTTGACCTTCTGAGGAACTGCCAGATTGTTTTCTACAGTGGTTGCAGCATTTTACATTCCCACCAGCAGTTTATGAGGGTTCCAATTCTTTCACATCATTGCCCACACTTGTTATTCTCTTTTGCTTTTTTTTTTTTTATAGCTATCTTCGTGGGTGTGAAGTGGTAGTGCACTGGGGTTTTGAAATGCATTTCCCTGATGGCTAAAATGATGTTGAGTGTCTTTTCATGTTCTTATGGTCATTTGCTTACCTTCTTTGGGAAAATGTTCAGATCCTTTGACCATTTTAAAATTGGGTTATTTGTCTATCATTCAGTTACAAGAGTTCTTTATATATTCAATGTCTTATCAAATATATGATTTGCAAATATTTTCTCCTATTCTGTGGGTTGTTTTTTAACTTTCTTTCTTTTTTTTTTTATTTTATTTTGAGACAGAGTCTTGCTTTGTTGCCTGGGCTAGCATGCTGTGGCTTCAGCCTAGCTCACAGCAACCTCAAACTCCTGGGCTCAAGCGATCCTCCTGCCTTGGCTCCCAGAGTGTTAAGATTACAGGCATGAGCCACCTCACTCAACCTAGAGATGGGACCTTGATGAATATTCTGATAAATACCAAGTTTATGAGTTTCCCTCTATGCTTAATTTAACCAAGTGCATTTAAAAACCAAAAATTGATTTTGAATATATTCCAAAGCCTTATTTTATTTATTGAGATAATCATATGATTATATTAATTTAATCTATTAATATAATGAATTATATCAATAAATTCCCGAATATCAAACCATCCCTGTGTTTCTAGAATAAACCTCCTTCATACATTTTTGGAGAATTCCTAAAATTAGTTTTTTAATTCTCAGTTTTAGCTTCTGTTTCTCCTCTATTGTTCAGCTCCTCTATTTAGTTTATTTATTTGTTTTAATTAATTTTTTTTGAGACAGAGTCTCTCTGTCACCCCAGGTAGAGTGCAGTGGTATCACCATAGCTCACTGCAACCTCAAACTCCTAGGGCTCAAGTGAAGTGATCCTGCTGCCTCAGCCTCTTGAGTAGCTGGGACTACAGGTGTGTACCACAATGCCTGGATAATTTTTCTATTTTTTTGTAGAGACGGGGCGGTCTCGCTCTTGCTCAGGCTGATCTTGAACTCCTGACCTCAAGCAATCCTCCTGTCTTGGCCTCTCAGAGTGCTAGAATTACAGGTGTGAACCACCATGCCTGGCCTTGTTTTTATTAATATTTTAAATTGACAAATTATAATGATATATATGTGGTACAATGTGATGTTTTGATATATATGTAATATAGAATGATTAAATCAAGATAATATATTTATCACCTTACTTGTTTTTTTATGGTGAGATATTTGAAATTTACTCTTAGCAATTTTGAAGTTTACATTATTATTAACTATAATCACCCTGTTGGGAAATATATGTCAAAAACTTATTTCTCCTGTCTCTCTGAAACTCTGTACCCTCTGACCAACATCTCCCCATCTCCCCAACCCCACCCCCAGTCCTTCCTAACCACCATTCTACTCTCTACTTCTTAGGTTCAACTTTTTTAGATTCTACATATATGAGATCTTGCAATATTGTCTTTTTGTACCTGGCTTATTTCACTTAGCATAATGTCCTCCAGGTTTATCCATGTTGTCACAAATGACAGAATTTCCTTCTTTTTTAAGGCCAAATAGCAGTCCATTGTGTATATGTACCACATTTTCTTTACCCATTCATCCATCGATGGATACTTAGGTTGATGCCATATATTGGCTATTGTGAATAATGCTGCAGTGAACATGTCAGTACAGATTTATCTTTGGCATATTGTCTTCTATTTAATTTAAATTTTTTAAAATTATGATTGTTATTTTTAAGAATGTTTTTGTTCTTTCAACTTAGTTTAAGTTGTATTTACCTAAGTGCTATTCTTAAAAGAGTCTGTAGTAGGAGATTGGGCCCAATTTTGTTTCAGCATAAATCTACTGTGAGACCCTATAGGGAAACGCCCCAAGATAATGTGAATTCATCTTTCATGTGATGCAGTTGACTCCCATCCTCCATAGCAGGCTTAAGCCTGACCTTGTAATAAGGTGATTCTGAACGAACACAATTAAATTTTTTGAACTCCATAGTAGCCACTTCTTAATGTATATACCAATTTTTGGTGTTACGGAGGCAAGTAAGGAGACAAACAGGCAAATAATTACAAGTTATTGTAATGAAGGCTATGTTAGAAGATATCAGCATGTCAGAGGAGGAACACCAGTAGAGTAGGTGAGCCAAGATGTCTCAGACAATCTATATATCTGGAAGCTGGACAGATGTAGAAAAGGAAGAAGGACTTTCCAGGAAGGAAGAGGAATAGCATGTAAAGAGATAAAATACTGAAAGAACATGGTTTGTCTACATGATAGTAAATAATCCTTTTTGACTAGTATGTGAGGCATGTGACTGGGGAAGGATGAGAAATGAGAGAGGGAAGTTATGTTGGAACTCCATCTACAAAGGTGTTATATAGAATGCTAATGAGTGTATATAAATCTCGTGGAATACAGGAATATAGGAATACATCACTCTTACACCATTTCCTTTAATTGTGTATATGTGTTTTACATACATAATTTGGTTTTGATGGATGGTTTGGGCTATTAGTATTATTAGTTTTCCTGACATTTCCCAACTTCTCTTTTTGAAATGCAGACAGCACAACAATCAGGCACTTTCATTACAAAGAAGAGCTGTTACCTGGACAGAGCCAAGAAAGTATTTCTTATAGAGCAATATTTATTGAACATTGTTAATTATCTGATCAACAAATCATTGGACCATCCTATATGACATAGAAGTAGTGTTTGGAGCACTTGCTTTTAAAGAGGTTTGCTTTAAGGCTATTTTATCAGTACTCAAGTAATGAAACCGAAGAAAATGTAATTATAAATGTTGGGGTTAATGTCAAGCTATTACACACAAGTGCCACCTAGTGGAGATACTATGCCATACAATTGCCCTTCTGATCATTTGTAATAAGCAATGTAGTTAGCACTCAGGATGGAGTATGTTTGGAGAAAACTGAGTCACTGAGTAGTAATTAACAGAGAAAAAGAGAAATGGAGAGAATGAATAGTCACAGATGCCTCTATATGCCTATCATTTTCCTAGTGTTATCTGTTTTCTGATGGATAAATGAAGAGGTTACGATGTGTTTGTTGACTATGACCTGTCTCTCACTTTTCATCTGTTGTATTCCAGTAAATGAAGACCCAAAGTAACTTCTTTAGAATGTTTACTTCTAGTCTCTTAGTTACTAAGTATATATTGAATATTTACTCATTACAATAATGCATTGTTGTATGGGAGTGCATCTGTAGGTATATGCAGGAATTTATGTCCCTGTCTGTGGGGGAGGGGGAGGATATGCGCATGCACACACACACACTGGGTGGGATCAGAGTAGGATCTGGGAAGGGGAGGATCACAATATAAACAAATTGAGAACACACACACAAAATTACAAAGCAATGAACAGATGCAAACATGATAAACTATTATATTCATTGCTGCTGGGGAATGCATAACAAAAGAAAAATGAGATCTCAACTGAGCAGGTTTCATATAGGAAACTCATCTGGTGTCATGAGTTTTAAATTTCTTTCACCTGCCATAACTTGTTTCCTTACTTCAAAAGGAACCTTAAGAACAGTGTTTTAGACATTGACAGAAACAGTTTAAAATGTACAGTGTACTGGCTTATTTGGGAATTTTTGTTTTGTTTTGTTTTATAAGTCAAGTATTTAGAAATATGTTTTAGGAGCAGATGAGGTTTGTTTGAAATTCTCAGAACACTTTGATCCTCCAAAGATAACTCATTCCAGAGACAACTCACTCCGCATCACTGCCTGAGCTCTGCCTGCCCCCCACCGCCCCAGTCTGTGGAAAAATTGTCTTCCATGAAACCAGTCCCTGGTGCCAAAAATGTTGGGGCCCACTGCCCTAACTCACCTCCAAAGTAATACCAAGTATTGCTTCTCAGGCAAGGACTATTAAACAAAGGGCTATTCACTGTGTGGCCTGCATATCAGCTCTGGTCACTCTAGGCATGAGAATCTTGACTCATATTGTCACTTATGTTCACCATTCCCAGCTATCTGTAATGAATATTTATATTAATATGTTATTTATCTTGTGATTATATTGAGAATGCGTGAGTGTGTAAGGGAGGCAAAATTTTTCCTCTATGCTTTTAGGTTTTTTTCCTGGCTGGACTTGAGCATTAATTTGACCTGAGATAGATCAACAGGAGAAAAACACACAATTTTTACATGACATAGGAGACTTCATAAGGAAATGAAGACACAGAGACACAGAGTTGAACACTTATATACTGAATTGGGCAAGAAATAGTAAATTGTGAAAAAGCAACTAAGTTATGTGAGGAAGCTAGACAAGAATTATTTAAACAAGGTCTATACAGATATTGTCAACTGTTAGTTTTATGGCAGCTAGCCTATACGTACAGAACAATCAGAACGTGCTAACTCAGAAAACCCATAGGCTATAAATCCAGAATGTTGATGTGTCTCTCAGAGAAAGGTTTTAACTAATTCTTGATTCAATACCATTCCCACAGCCAGAAAACTCATGGCTTTAAAGTCAATTCCCACTAGCTTAACATAAAACAGGATGATTCTTCTCATGAACCAGTGATTTTTTTTTCTTTCGGCATTAGAGGATTGAGCCATGATATTGCTGAAAATGTCAATCATTCAATAATTGTACCATATGAGTAATTTAGAAAAATACTACCAAGCAAAAAGTCACTAAGGATCAAACAACAGGATCTTAGGATACTGGGCTAATTAGGACCAGTTACCCCAGATCACCTGGTTCAATGGGTCTCAAACTTCAATGAGCATCAGAATCACCTGAGAGGCTTGTCAAAACACAGATTGTTGGCCCCTACAGGGGTTCTGACTCAGTAAATCTGGGGCTCAAATATTTGCATTTCTCGAGGTGCTGATGCTGTTGGTTTAGGGATCACACTTTGTGAATCATTGATCTCATTGGGTTTTCCCTTCAAAGTTGTATGTCGGCTGAGAGGACTGCTTTATTCAATGAAGAAAACTTTCTTGGCCAATTGCTTATCTGCCTCAAGAGCAGACAAGAGCAATGGCTATAGAGAACTTACTACCTGAAATACCCAAACTCTAGGTACATATACAAGACCCTCATGATGACCCAGTGAGATTCTACTACTATGGTACCCATTTCACAAATGAAGGAACATGGAACCTGGAATTTGAACTCAGGCTTTGGAAAGAGTTCTTAACCACTTCCACTACTCTGCTTTCCCTGGTAACAGGGAAGAACTTAGCTGTGCTCATTGATTCATCAAGAATAATGACAACCAGGTGATTCAGGCAGCTAAGGGAACCAAATATTTAGAAAGCTTTTTTGCTCTGCTGTAAATTTTTCTCTTTTGATCTTTAAGCCAGCTGAATAATGGTTAATGACTCATTAGCATGGATTCAAGCCAAACGTGTCTCTTAATAATACTTTCTAAATTTGCCTAGATGATGAGGAAATTAAATATCACCTTCAAAAATTATGCATCAATGAAATATGCCAGAAACATGTTGCATTTTAAACAAATGACTATTCTTTAGTAGCAAATTGCTAAAACATGTTAATTACAAGAACCAGAAACCAGCCTAAACTAATATACCTAAAAATGAAATGTGCATACTCCCAGGGCTTCAGGAAGAGACCAGAACAGGGACCAACACTCTGTTTCTCTCTGCTTTCTATTTCATCTGTCTCTCTCTATGGACAGACTTTCTCTGCAGCTTCAGTTTACATGGAGCAATCTGGCCATCCAACAACTCTCAAATTTACATTTGAAGGGTGGCAGAATATACTAACCCAAAATATGCCACTTTGACATAAGGATTACTTTGAACTAAAGAACCTGAAAAACAGCAAATACAAGAAGGGCATTCTAATCTCCCCTTTCCTTCCTGAAAATAGGAGATTAAAATCTCCCTGTGAAAGATGCCCTCCCTCTACCAGGAGAAAGGAAACATTCTTCAGCTGGGAGTCTTAGACAAGAGAATTCTGTACAAACAGACCTTGTTAAAATAATTCTTATCTTCCTTTTAGCCTCCCTACAAAATTTAGTTACTTTTCTACAATTGCCTCTCTTTGATCAACCTAATATAAAAGCATGCAGATTTTGCCACTTCTTTGGGTCTTCATTTCCTTATGAGGGTTCCCTGTCACATGACACTTATATTAAATTTTTATGTGTGTCTCCTATTAGTCCATTTTATGTTAACTTAATTCTCAGGCCCAGCCAAAGACCCTAAGAGAGTAGAGGTGAAGTTTTGCCTTCCCTATACATTCACAAGTCCAGCCCCACTCAAAGATCACTGGCCATTCCTCAATTCTAATCCCCGATTCCTGTGGAGAGAATCTGAATGACCTTACTTGGGTTAAGTGTTCTCCTCTGATCCAATCATTTATGGCTATGAAGTGGGGTCATGCAATATAAATTTGGCTACCTCTCTGCTTAGGGGAGGGAAGAAAATCATTGACTGTGAGCTGGGCTAAGACTTCAAGAGAAGTGTTCCACTCAGAAAAATACAGGTACATTCGCCTTCTAAGCTAGCAATCCCGCTTCTGGTAATCCATTCAACAGGGATCAAGAGAAATGGCCCAAGAATATAGATGTTTTCAGTCCCTACACTTTAAAAAAAAAAATCACAGTCAAAGGATACCTTAACACAATATCAAAAGACGAAAGCCACCCACGATCCCCATCCCTTACACTCCAGTAATTAAATGTAACCAGTCTTAGAACACACATGCTCTTATATGCCATATACCAGTAGAAAAACTGCATTTGATTTTTAGAACTTTTAATTTACAGGCAACATTTTCCAGGCAATGCTGCTATTTCATACCATGAGGAAAGTCTGCCCTGTATAATGCTGGTGTGATCTAGAGGGAAATTGCTCCAAAAATATCTAGTCCCATTGGGGTAGGATGCTGGGGACTTCATTGGTTACCTCTCTGCATCACAGCCTATAGAGCAGCACTATCATGAAAATGCTTCATCTAAGTGATAAGCAAATGGTATGGAAACATTTTGCAGCCAATACATTTCATGCACATTGGCTGAATCCTTGGGAAAAATCCAAGTAAAGAGCAAGGTTCTGAGTCAATCATTTACCCTCTTTTTTTTCCCTGCAGTACATCTCTTCGCATGTTGCAGACTTTAAAAATGAAATGTTTGAGAAACTCCTTAAGCACCTTTGCCACTGTGCAGATGAATTCCGGGAGGTCATAAAAACTGACATGCAGAGGCAGATGTTTGCTGAACTCTTCCTACATTGTGACTCTGGAAAGGTGGGTTCAGACCCTCACAGAATTGCTTCTCAAACTATTTGTTATGATGGACCCATTTTTAGGTGGTTGTTGTTGATGATGTTTTTAATTCTCAATCTGTTGTAGACTGAATGAAAATGAAAATGGATTACTAGGGGGGAAAAGAACATACAAAATACAATTCAGTTTTTAAATTTTTAAAAAAAAATTTTTAAACTTTTAAATTAAGTTTTTTCTTACTCTCGTTGTTGGTGGCTCCCTGCAGAAAACAGTTGCTAGGAGTAGAAACCCTACCACTTTTATTATGCTGATTCTTAAAAACAAGAAGTGTTTATATCAAAAAGTGTTTGTAAAAATGGAATTTGGGAGAACAATAGTGTGTCAGGATACCAAGTGGACTTGTAATATGATACAAAATTTACTGAAATATATTTGTTTATGAACCTTATATTTATTTATTTGTATGCCTATGTTCCAGAAAGGATTTAAGGAAGCTCACAAGAATAGATAGAATGCAACAAAGTAGGATAAAAGAAGAAAAAAATAAGAGAGAGGCTACTAAATGAAGGTGGGAACAAAGCCCAAAATGATATAAAAAAGTAGGCCCCAAATTGGGGGTCTGGCCTGAAGGCCAAGCAGGTTCTTGGCTTCAAGCAGGAAAGAATTCAAGAGCAAGCTGACAGAGAAAGTTTATTAAAGAAAAGGAAAAAAAGGAGGCTGCCCCATAGACAGGGCAGAAGCTCTCTCTCTCAGCAATAGAGAGTAGACCTTTTGAGTTTCTGGGGTCTTATTTTATACCTTTTTTTTTTTTTTTTGGCTACTCTTTAGTTTCCAAAGCATGCTCATTCACATATTGACTAACATTCTTTTATAATAGGCCAGAACCCTACCTACTGCACAAAGGCAAAACAGATGCAAAATAGTGTTAAAGGACTTCCTCACCTAAAATTACAAGACTGTGTGTGTGTGTGTGTGTGTGTGTATTTAAATTCCTTTATTCCCATATCATCCTGTTGGCTGAACTTTAGTCATATAATATCTGTGCTTCTTCTTATATTCTTCTCTCTTATGAAAGGCATCATTATCCAGTCATTCAAGCCAAACCTCCTCCTCCTTCATCAGCCCCCCACCTCTAGTCATCAAGTGTTAAGAGACATCTTCCTAAATTTTTGCAAGTCCATTTCTTCATAAGTCTGGCATGTGAGATTTTAATTGCTCTGTTGCAGTTTTCTCTTCTCCAGCCAGTGGTGACAGTTCACCTGCTGAATCAGGATGATTAGTCTTGATTTCATATTCTAGCTTGTACTAAATGTAATCCAGATCAGAGTCAGCTTTCTGGAACATCAGTTCTAGCTTATCGACCTTCGTCTCCAGGTTGAATGGTTCATTTTATACCTCCTATTTAAATGTATGTTAAGCAGTAGGGATAATTATTCATAAGATTTCTGGGAAAGGGGTGGGGAATTCTCAGAACTGAGAACTCCCCCTTTTAAACCATATAGGGTAACTTCTAGGAGTTGCCATGGCATTTGTAAACTGTCATGGCCCTGGTGGGAGTTTCTTTTAGTATGCTAATACATTATAAGCAGGGTATGATGAGCAGTGAAGATAATCTGAGGTCATTTTTTGTGGTCATCTGAGTCCTAGCTGGTTTTGGCCAGTTTCTCCATCTCTTATCTCTTATCAGAAACCTTGGTTCAGGTCTTATGACTCTTTATCCAGCGGGGCCTATCTTTTCCCTACCTCAAAAATGCTACTATAATGACCTAAATATTGGTTGTGGGTCGTTTACAAGTTTGGATCTAAGCTTCCTAGCGATGAATGTGAAAAGGGAAGCATGACAAAACCCGCTATTGACAATGTTTATAATTACAAACTGGTGCTAAGTATAGAAATTTGGTGTTCAAATTATAGTTAGGAGTTTCTCCTGGAGGTACTCATTAAAGGGGTCCTATGTGATGAAGTGAACATCCTTTTTGATGGACTTGTAATAAATGCAATGACTTTTTTAGGGCAGTTTCTTAACTGTAGCCAAATGATACCATGCTGGACTGCAATTCAGAAAAAGCAGTTCTTAAAGGAACTAATATATTGCAGTCTAGGTTCTCAGATCCCTGTTAATTTGGCTAAAGTCAGGAATATATTTTATAAAATCTGAAATGTCTGTGTGTCTTTCAGGCAGTCCTTCTTGAATATTGCTGCTTTTAGCAGAGCTTGTAAGAACTATTGGGTGACGTGAGCATCAAGATCTTACTCCCTGGTAAAATGCCTGAAGGATGTTCTCTGTTGCCCAATTTAACAGCAACTCATATGTTTTAACAAACATAGTGGGATAATATTTAGAGGAATTATTAATAACCGAGGCTTGTTTGTGCTCTTTGCTTTTCTTCCCATCATTCAAGCAGCAGTTATGTGCTGATCTTGGAAGTGTAAGGACAGAAAAACTCCACCTGCATCCTCTTAGGGTCCCAGCTGGGCTTGAGAATTAAACTGATATAAGATAGAGTAACAGGAGAAAAGCATACAAATTTATAAGTTTTATGTGGCATGGAAGCCCTAATAAGGAAATGAAGACTCCAAGAAGCAAGCAGTTAGAGTCAGTTACTTATATACTGGATTGGACAAAGAATAGTAAACTGTGTTAATGTGGGTAAATTATGCATGGAGGCTTAAAAGATAAGAGTTAGTCTAACAAGGTTTATACAGTATTCTTTTGGTTTCAATTTCTCATCCTTGAAGATAAGGATGTTGCCTTTCCTTCTAATACAGAGAGAGTGTCTTTCACATGGGAACTTCATCTTCTGCTTTGAAGAAACAGCATGAAGGTCAAAGTGATCTTCTTGCATCTGTTGCTCTTCAAGTATCTTTAACAATAGTCAATATGCTAGAATAGCATATTTTAACCCCTTCAGAGAGAAGGTAAATAGAGTCTAGAATAAAGAAGTTAATTGAGTTTCTGAGTGGGTATTTCTAACCAGTAGCTGAGACAAGAGTTCTGAAAGCTTTTTTTTTTTCAGACAGTCTCACTGTCTTGCCTGGGCTAGAGTGCCGTGTCAGCCTAGCTCACAGCAACCTCAACTCCTGGGCTTAAGCGATCCTTCTGCCTCAGCCTCCTGAGTAGCTGGGACTACAGGCGCATGCCACCATGCCTGGCTAATTTTTTGTTTCTATTTTTAGTTGCCCAGCTAAGTTTTTCTATTTTTAGTAGAGACGGGATCTCACTCTTGCTCAGGCTGGTCTCAAATTCCTGACCTCAAGCGATCCTCCCGCCTCGGCCTCCCAGAGTGCTAGGATTACATGCGTGGGCCACCGCACCCGGCCCTGAAAGCCTTTAAATTGAAAATGAAAGACTTTAAATAGAAAATGCTGAGCTCTTGAGAAAGAATGGAGACTTATAAAGAAGAATGCAAAATATGACACCAAAGCAGTTTTTCTATCACTGGGAAATTGTGACCAGCTGATAGGAGGAGGAGGTTGGAGTGGGTATGACTAAAGCTTAGAGGTTGTCTTGGTCCCTCAGTCTGGGTTAGTGCCTGATCCCCCATCCCTGAGCCCCAGTCAGGGTTGGAGGTTGAGGGCAACAGTATAGACACTTTTGGAAATTCCAGGTTGGGATGAAATTTAAGAACAGCAAACCCTTATGCTTCATTTCCTGGGTGTAGTTCAGAGGCTGCAAGTTTTAGAGAAGTCCTGAATCCAACATGGCACTAAAGAGGAAGGATAGCAGCTGCAGTAGGCAGGGTCACAATTTTTCTTTTTTTTTAATCAGTCCACAAGTCAATGGACATTTGGGTTGTTTCCAATTTGGAGCTATTGTGAATGAGGATGCTAAGAACATTCATGCACAAGTCTTGTAGTGTACACGTTTTAATTTCTCTCATAGATTAAATTAAACTTTGACTCAAAAATGGCCTACATTCAATGAGGTTGAGATGACATGACAGAACCTTCTTGGCATACTATAGAGGAAGAAGTCTAAAGGCTTTCAAGATTGCTGAAATTGATTTCTCATGTGCCTGCACAGATTGCTTCTACCATATAGCCCAAGACAGCTCAAATGACACTCCCTTGAGAGATACTCAAGAAATTATTGAAGGGAACACCAGCATCACTAAAACTTCTATGATAGCTGTCCTGGGGATGATGTTGGGAGACACTGCCATTTAAACTGATTTCAAGGGAAATGATTGGAATCCAGAGTGACAGAAGACATATGTCATCTAACTGCCAGAGACAAGGTCCACAGTCAAAATTAGTGCTCATAAATGGCATTGATATGTGATATTTTGATTCAATCCCTAAGGACCAAGGCCATATTTTAATAGGTCCAGTTTGTCTAGGATTCACACTGTGGTTATTTCTTTAGTTCCTGAATATATACTTGGAATTACCCTGATGAACAGTAGGGGTTAAAGTGGCCATCTGAATGTTTTGGCCCACATGGATTGTCTTGGTGATCATGAATGGTTTCCTTAGGCATTAAATAGATAAGATGTCTACTATATTATTAACTGGATATATTTACAGAAAAGCACTAACTATGGAGTCAGAAACATGAGTTGAGATACCACAATGGAGAATCTTGGTCTCTCATGCAGTTTCCAGACTTAAGTCACTTTATACACCCAGAACTCTTTGGTTGAAGGGGAGGCTGAGTCTCTTGGGAAAGAATTATATAAGACTTTCTCAAGCATACATTGTAGATATTACTCCTGGCTTTCCTCAGAGGGCCTGTAGGCATTTATTAGGGTGAATATGCATTGAGAAAATGGAAATTATCCCAGATTCTCAGGGATTACCAGACACTGACTCCAAGTTAACACTAATCCCTAGGATCCTAAAGCACCCGAGTGGACTGTTGGTTTAAAGTTACAGTTTATGGATGTCAGGTGATAAATGCTATTTTGGCCCAAGATTATAGCACAGGCCCAATTAATCTGTGGATTTAACTATGGTTATTTCTGGTTCCTGAATGTTTAATTGGAATGGACACACTCAGCAATAACAGAATCCTCACATTTGTTCTTCAAATTGGGGACTGAGGACATTTATGTTAGGAAGGACCAAACAGAAACTCCTGAACTTTCCCTGTCTGCCAGAATCTAAAAAACAACAAATAAACAGATTACAGAAACAAAAACAGAGATTACATATGAAAATATATAAGGGATTCAGGGGAAGTAATCCTATCACGTTCTTTTCTAATGCTTCTGTTTTGTCTATGTAGAAGGTGGATACATCTTGAAGAATGTTTGTAGATTACCGTGACTCTACTTGCAGTGGCCTTTCCAGGTGTGGAAGCTTTATTGAACCAAATTGACATAGCCCTCTCATTCACAGCTGTTGGTCTGGCAAATGCTCTTTTCTCTAGGGCAGTTTACAAGGACCAATAGAGAAGTTTAATTTCACCTGTCAGAAACAGCAGTATACTTTCACTGTTTTGCCTTAAGGCTAAGACAGCTCTCCTTTTCTCTATCCTAATCTGGGATGCAAAGCCCTTGATTGTGTTGACATATCACAGAACATCACACAGGTCCATGATGTCCATCATGGTGATTGGACTTGATGAGCCAGAAGTGGCATTATATGCCTTGGTAAGACACATGCATGTCAGAGGATGGGAGATAAACCCCACAAAAATCCAAGGTTTACTGCCTTGGTAAAATTTTTAGCAGTCTGGTGGTTCCAAGTATAAGGTAAATTGCCATATCCTGTGCCACCTACCATTAAGAAAGAGATGCAATGCTTACTGGATTATTTTTATATTTTAGAAACAACTTTTGCCATATTTGCATATGCTGCTTTTAAGAATTAACTGAGTGGGTTTGTGTGTGTTGCTTTTATGCTTTAACTGAGCCATCCGTTGCCAGAGTGGATCCATCCCAGAGCAAGAAAAGGCTCTACAGGCTTTTCTAGGTAGTGCAAAAACTCTTCTTCACCTTGTGCATTATTACCCAGAGGATCTTTTGGTATTTGGAGTGCATGTGGCATACTGGAATGCTGGGGCAAGTTGCAATAGTAGAATCAAATTGTAAATCCCTTGAGTTTTGGAGCAAATCCCTGCCCTCTACTAAAGTTTATTATTCTCCTTTGAGAAACAGCTCCTGTGTGTGTTTATAGTCTGTAATTCATAAAACCATATACTTATTATGATTTGTGCATTTTTCTGTATATATAGTATTCATTTTTTAAAAGGTTTAGTTTGAAAATTTATATGGAAAAATAAAAGTCCAAATATACCAAAAATAATTATAAATGAAGAACAAGTTGAGGAGAATTTCCCTGATTTTTAAAATAAGGTTAGGCCGGGCGTGGTGGCTCACGCCTGTAATCCTAGCACTCTGGGAGGCTGAGGTGGGCAGATTGTTTGAGCTCAGGAGTTCGAGACCAGCCTGAGCAAGAGAGAGACCCCCGTCTCTACTAAAAATAGAAAGAAATTAATCAGACAACTAAAAATATATATAAAAAATTAGCCGGGCATGGTGGCGCATGCCTGTAGTCCTAGCTACTCGGGAGGCTGAGGCAGGAGGATTGCTTGTGCCCAGGAGTTTGAGGTTGCTATGAGCTAGGCTGATGCCACGGCACTCTAGCCAGGGCAACAGAGCCAGACTCTGTCTCAAAAAAATAAATAAATAAATAAAATAAAATAAGGTTATATTAACTGAAATGGCTTTGGCTTTGATGCTGGAATAGATAAACAAATCGATGGAACAGAATATTGGACCTGGCATCAGATGTGAAAGTATGTGGGAATTTAGTATATGACATAGGTAGCAGTATAAATCAGTGAGAAAAGGACTAATTAATAAATGATATTGGGGCAATTGGCTTTCCATATTGGGAAAAAACATAAAATTAGAGTCCAACCTCACTAATGAGGAAAAATGAGTTCTATCTGATCAAAAACCTAGATGTGGAAAACAAAATTTTAAAAATTTTAGAAGCAAATGTAGAGCACATACCTTCTGACTCCAGTATAGGTGAGTATTTCCTAAAGAATATTCCAAATGGGTGCAAACCATAGAGAAAATGATTAATATACTTGACTACCTCAAAATTAATGGATAGCCTCAAAGTTAATGGATAGCATTGATATGGCTAAACTCATCAAAAGTTAAATTAAAATATAAGAGATAAACTGGGAAAAATATTTCCTATGTAGATAACAGAATGATCATTATCAAAATTTTTAAAATTAAGAAGAAATAGACAACTGTTCTCAATTGAAGAATGGGAAAATAACAAGAAAAAGCCGTTCGCAGAAGAGGAAACCCACATATATAAATATATGAAAACATGTTAAATTTCACTAATAATCAGGGAAAAGCAATTTAAAATAAGATACCATCTTATCTATCAGATTGGAAAAACAATATCAAGTTTTGGTGTGGATATGAAGAAATGATACTCTCAGTGCTGGTGGGAATGTAAATTGTTGTAGGCATTTTGCGGAGCAATTTGGCAATAACTACTAAAGTTGAAAATGCATACATTACACAATCCAGTAATTCCAATTCTAGTTATTTATCTTAGAGTTGTGGTCCCCAACCGCCGGGGTCTGTGGCCTGTTAGGAAGGGGCCATGCATCACCACCGGAGCTACACCTCCCTCCTTCCTCTCTCCCAACCCCAACCAATGTCCGTGAAAAAATTGTCTTCCATGAAATTGGTCCCTGTTGCCAAAAAAGTTGGGGACTGCTGTGTTAGAGAAACATTTGCACATAAGGAAATGTGTATAAAGACACCCACTGCAGCATTATGTTGATATAGAAATACTGAAAATAATCTAAATGTCTATCAATAGAGGAATGTTAAAAAAAATTATGGTGTTTTCATATTAAAGAATACCATATTGCAGTTGAAGGAAATAAAACATATTTCTTTACATTCATAAATTAGATCTCAATGTTGAAGAAGGATATATGTACTGTATCAGTTTTTTTAAGTACATACACAAAATGCTAGCAATCATTTCTGGGTGTTGGGAACACAGATGTTCTATCATTTTCTATAATAAAAAATTTTCTCAAAATTAAACAATGCAAAAAAAGAACAAGTAGGGAGATTTTAATTGTTTCAAGTGATATACTCAGGTAAGATTAGATAAGAACTGAATATTACATACTGGGTTGGCAATTGATAAGTCAGTAACAACAAATATTTGTTAAACATCTACTAAATGTAAGGTATTTTGCCATGTCATAGAATGGAGAAATCGAGTATAAGACTAAAGGGAAGATATAGCTTTCCTGATTTTGATGCTGCAGCTTTTATTTACATAATGATGATGGTGGTGGTGGTGATAAAAGCTTCAATAAACCATGTTCCAACTGCATAAAAATCTTAAGTTTCATATAACAACTAATTACAAACTTTCTGCTTAGGTAGGGTTTTTGGATCGGCAGAGGACATTGGCTTTGCTGGAAATGTTCTATGACCAAAGTTCACAAATGCTTAGAAGTTTACTCCGAAACCCAAGACAATGTAAGTGTCACTCAGAGGAAATATGCTCAAGCTGGAGTGTCATGGTACACTGATGTGATAACACAAAATCAATCTATTTCCATGGAATCCCTTCATATGACATCTCTCTTAAATTATGATAGCTATATCTAGTTGTTTATTCCCTTACAAAATTCACTCTTCATCACAACTAAATATATTTTTTTCCTTTGTGGAATACTCAAAATTGTTATCTCAGAACTTAGCTAGAACTTAATTTTAAATTCATTCAAATGAAGAGGTGCTTTAGTAACAATCTGCATGTTTTGGAAATTAAGCTAGTGATGGTAATTCCATTTTTAATGCCCAACTTAGAACTAATATTTCTAAGAAAAATATTTTCTTCTCCCAAGCATTTTTACTTGTACATGTTTACTGTACTTATACAGTAAAATATCCTTTTTATATTACTACCAAAACAAATAGATTATGGGTTTATTTTTATTTATTTTATTTTTTCAGAGATGGGGTCTCACTATGTTGCCCAGGCTGGCCTTGAACTTCTGGGTTCCAGTGATCCTTCCACCTTACCCTCCTGAGTAGTTGGGACTACAGGCACATGCCACCATGCCCAGTGTTTTTTTATTTTTTAAAGAGAAAGTCTTTTGGCCAGGTGAGGTGGCTCATGCCTATAATCTTAGCACTTTGGGAGGCTAAGGCAGGAGGATTGCTTGAGGCCAGGAGTTTGAGACCAGCCTGAGCAAAAGTGAGATCCCATCTCTACAAAATATAGAAAAATTAGTGAGACATGGTGTGGGCCTATAGTCCCAGCTACTTGGGAAGCTGAAGCAGGAGGATCACTTGAGCTCAGGAATTTGAGGTTGCAGTAAGCTATGATGATGCCACTGCACTCTCCCCGGGATATAGAGCAAGTCTCTGTCTCAAAAACAAAACAAAAAAAAACCTTTTAATGGCTGGATTTTCCAAAGAATGGCACTATTTTATTTCCATGTGAGGATTTATTACTTGGATACTTAAAAATCTGTACGTGATATATGTGAAGTATTCCTGAAAATAGTTTAACTACTAAATGTTTTTGTGTGGATGGGGACAGTCTTGTGGCATAAATCCCACTTTCTGTAGTGCTGGACACCAGGGTTTTGTTGTTTTTTAACAGCAGGATTCTGGTGCATGCTATCCAGTCTTTCCCTAGAATTCAAATCCAGCTGTACACATAAGTTGTAGAGGAAAATAATTGAGGAATGAAGAAGAAAGAGGGAAAGAGGAAGGGAGACAAAATGAATTTGGAAAAACATAGCCCCAGTGAAAGACTTTCATGAATAGAGACTTGCTTTTATTTTTAGATTGCAGATATTGAAAAGATACTTGAGATGGAAATGGTGTCCCCTTCTCCATCCCTATGCTATACGTGCTGTAGGTGGACCACAAAGGTAGAGGATAAATTCTGTATTCCTTGGTAGTCTAAGCAACACTGAAGTAGCAAAAGGAAAATCACGTTCATTTCCAAAACCACAACTTTTAAGAAGGGATGATCTCTAACTCACAGTAGTGAGAATTTTTTAAGTTCTTATAGATACTGTTTTGCTTTTTATTTTGTTGCAGCCAAAGGTAACTGGTATTTATTTAAAGCAATAGGCCTATATTACAATCACTGTGCTCAATGCTTTTTTTTTTTTTTTTTTGGTGTTAATTTAATAGTTCTGATTCTGCGTTCTAAGATCAATTGTTAAGGTAAATGTTTTGTTTTCTGCATCAGGGCCATTCATTGAATTTGAAGAGATAGACTTGCCTGAGTTCTGGGGAGACATGGATAATCAGAAACACATTTATGAAGACTTTGACAAAGTGGCCTTAGAGGTGAATACATCACTTGCTGAAAAACGTGCTAGTAAAACCCAAGGTAAATTATTACAAAATCCAGAAGATCAACAGAAACATGATGAACAGAGAATATCAACACCACCACCAGACCCACCAAAACAGCAGGGAGGGACAGCTGCAGAACAAAGACAATACAGAATTTCAACTGAAGAACAAGACAGAGAGCCAACTGCAGAACAAGAACTGTCCAGCAAATTAGTAACAGAACAAGGCACTCGCACAGAGTTGACTCCAGAACAAGCACCAAGTGGAGAGTTAGTAATAGAACAAGAACAACACGGCAGGTCAACTACAGAACAAGGATCACACAGGGAGTCAATAACAGAACAAGGACTTGCAGAATGTGGCTCACAGGAAAAGTCAATAGAAGAACTATACGAATGGTCAGAAGAAGGACCTCATGGAGAGACAAATTCAAAAGAACAGCAGGATATGAAGTCAAGTTCACCATCAATAATACATAGTATCTTAAGTAAAAGTACAAAACCTGGGGAGTCTACTATCTCTGAGTATGTTGAAATCACTCTACAGGAAGGGAGGTCTTGGGAGCAAGCAAATGAAGAGGAAGTTCCAACATCAAGTAGAAAAGTTTGTCTTTCAGGTAGTAGTGCAGTCCTTCTGCAACATCAGCTCTGTGTTTTGTGGAGTGGTTTTTAAAGTCTTTTCAGAAAACATTCATTTAAATTAGGATTTTGATCTGCCATATCAGGTCATGCAAACCTTAGACATATTTTGCTACTCAACTTGAGTCTAGACCTTGAACAATCAATTAAATGCAAAACAGAATGTCTCTGTTGTCGATTTACATAGAATTTCTATTGCACTGTAAGTCCATTTCTGTGGAAGAAATAAATCTGGTAATGTTACATACAGAAATTTTTTTTTTTTTTTTGAAACAGAGTCTCACTCTGTTGCCCTGGCTAGAGTGAGTGCCGTAGCGTTAGCCTAGCTCACAGCAACCTCAAACTCCTGGGCTCAAGCGATCCTTCTGCCTCAGCCTCCCAAGTAGCTGGGACTATAGGCATGTGCCACCATGCCCGGCTAATTTTTTCTATATATTTTTAGTTGTCTGATTAATTTCTTTCTATTTTTAGTAGAGACAGGGTCTCGCTCTTGCTCAGGCTGGTTTCGAACTTCTGAGCTCAAATAATCCGCCCGCCTCGGCCTCCCAGAGTGCTAGGATTACAGGCGTGAGCCACCGCGCCCGGCCGTACAGAAATGTTTTACTTGGGTTTCTGAAAAGGCATTAGAAGCCCTTTTGTTTTAAATGTGGTGTCTGATATTAGAAACCACTTTTTAAAATTTCTTTTAGCCAGGCATGGTGGCTCACACCTGTAATCCTAGCACTTTGGGAAGCCAGGAAGGGAGGATCACCTGAAGCCAGGAGTTTGAGACCAGCCTGAGCAACATAATGAGACACCTCATCTTCACAAAAAATAGAAAAATTAGCCAGGTATGGTGGTGTGCATCTGTAGTCCCAGCTACTTGGTGGCTGAGGCAGGAGGATAGCTTGAGGCCAAGAGTTGGAGGCTGCAGTGAGCTATGATGATGCCACTGCACTCTAGGCCAAGCAACAGAGTGAAACACTGTCTCAAAATAAATAAAATAAAATAAAATTTATTTTATTTCAACTATAAAATGGGTCTTGCTTTGTTCAGTTAGATATAAAATATATGTTCCAGAAGAGTTTCTGAAAGTCATACTTAAGATGTAATGCACCTGGCTGGTCTCAAACTCCTGGGCTCAAGCGACCCTGCTACTTCGGCCTTGTAATATTAATTCATATCTCATTGGCCAGTATTTAGGCATATAGTAGTCCCCCCTTATGCAAGGTTTTGCTTTCCATGGTTTCAGTTAACCATAGTCAGCCAAAGTCTGAAAATATTACATGGAAAATTCCAGAAATAAACAATTCATAAATTGTAAGTTGTGTGCCATTCTGAGTAGTGTGATGAAATTTCATGCCATCCCACAGTATCCCGAGGATGACATGAATCATCCTTTTACCCAGAGTATCTAAAGCTGCCTGTGCTACCTCGCCACTAGTCACTTAATAGCCATCCAGATTATCAGCTTGACTGTGGCTGTATTGCAGTGCTTGTGTTCAAGTAATCCTTATTTTACCTAATAATGGCCCCAAAGCACAACAGTAGTTTGCTAGCAATTTGGATATGTCAAAGAGAAGCCATAAAGTGCTTTCTTTAAAGTGAAAATGTGAAAGTTCTCTTGATTTAATAAGGAAAGGGAAAAAAATCATACACTGAGGTTGTTAAATTCTACAATAAGAACAAATCTTATATCCATGAAATTGTGGAGAAGGAAAAAGAAATTCATGCTAGTTTTGCTGTCGCACTTTGAACTGCAAAAGTATGTACAGGGCTCGGTACTATCTGTAGTTTCAGACATCCCCTGGGGGTCTATCCTCCACAGACAAAGGGAGTACTATTGTATAGTAATAGTGACACCTGGCTATGAGGGAGACTGGGAAATGTAGCTCTCGTTTTGCATGGCCAAATTGGGATACAACAAGTAGCTTTTGCTACAGAGCTGCTCTCAGTAATTAAAGTTATTAAGTGATTTCACTGTAGTTTATGACACAATCTATATGGGAAAGTAGGGTCTTTGGTGTTCTATATACAAGGCATTTCTATCATTCATTGACCTTAGAAATCTAATAGAACATACAATGTCCAATTCATAATTATTTTCTTTTGTACCTTTTAGAAACTGCAAAAAAGGAAGTTCTGAAGGACAAATCCTGCGAACCCAAGTCCCCCAAAATAGAAGGAAAGTCATGGTCAGGTAACTCCTCATTTAATCCTCCTTTCATTTATACCCCTAGAACAAGAACATTGTGAAAGTGAAGTTAAATTGGCTATGTTGTGGAATATGTTTTTCACAGGTGAATTTTTTACTTGTAACTGGAAAATGAATGCCAAATTTGAAGATGAGAAACAGGCAAACATAATCTATGGTAACTCCAAGTTCAAAGGTACATGTTAACAATGAAATCAAGAAGCATAGATGGCAATCCAATACATGGATTTAATATACTGGGGTACTCTGTGATAGTGACTGGATTTGAATAAGAACAATGGGAGAGTGATCTTTGCATTCTTTCTTTCCTGAGAAGATGGATCTAAATAGATACAAAATGGATGTTTTGGGGGTGTTATACTATTATTGGTCTCATGTGCTATTGACAAGTGCTCTTCTACCTTAAAACTTATAGTATTAGTATACATTTTTTTGTACTGTTACATGTCCCTACGACTATGCGAAGCTATGATCCAAGCATACAAAAGGAATCAGATATTAGATAGAAATTTCAGCTCTTCCTCTCTCTGGTAGGTCTGCATCCAAACATGTGAGACAGGTGACAATCTCTCTTGTTTTTGAAGACTTGCCAAGAAAGATGTACTCAGCAGAGCAAAGAGTAGTTTTTAGCTTTCAGATAAACCATGTATTTAACAGTGATTATTCCAAAAAGTACTTATATTTTACTAAAATGCCATTACATCATTTTGCCTTTCACACCAACAAGTAGTAGAGTGAATTAGATCAAGATTATTTTCTTCTTGTCTGCAAATTTTTTTTTCTCATTTAAGCCTTGGTCAAAAAGCAAACTTTCTATCCTCAAAATATTCTGGTGAAATGCAGGGCATTGGTCAAGCTCTTGTGGCCTACTAGTTCATGTTCTTCTTTCTAGTCTTCTTTATTTCAATTTTGCTTTACCATTGTATATAAAAATTGTATGGGTAATTTTTTTTTTTTTAATTTTAGAGACAGAGTCTTACTCTTTAATTCAAGCTGGAGTGCAGTGGCATGATCATAGCTCACTGTAGCCCTCAAACTCCTGGGCTCAAGTGATCCTCCTGCCTCAGCCTCCCAAGTAGCTGGGACTATAGGTGTTTGCCACCATGCCTGGCTAGTTTTTTAAAAATTTTATGTAGAGACAGGGTCTCACTATGTTGCCCAGGTGGTCTTGAACTCCTGGTCTCAAGTGATTCTCCCACCTCAGCCTCTCAAAGTGCTAGGATTACAGGTGTGAGCCACCAACTTGGCTGGTAATCATTTTTAGGGCATATCAAGTCTCATATAGAAGGCATAAGGACATGAATGATTGAATCAATGAATAAATGAAACATAAGTCACTTTGCTGACATTTTATAAAACATACTTCTTATTGTAACATTGAGCTTCAAGATAAATAGATTAGTCAAGAGTCTTGTGAGGAGGGGTTGTAGTGGTGATATTTACTAATTTATTTAACTGGAAAGTCCAGAGTACAGCTGGCTTCGGGCACAGCTGGATCCAAGGGCTCAACCATAGCAGCTGAACACTGTCTCTCTGCCTCTCAGCCCTGTTCTTCTCTGTGTCACTTTCAATTTGAGGCAGTTTTCTCCATATTGTGGCAAAAATGGCCACAAGAGCATCTCTACACTTATATCCTACTATTTTAGCAATTAGAGTACAAAAAAGAATGATTCTTCTCTAACAGGTCTTCCAAGAGTTCTGGGGCTAATTCTCATTGGTCTATATAGTGGGTTACGTTGCTGTCATATGCAAATTGTTAGCCAGACAACCATCCACGGAGCAAGGGTGGGGAGGCTCAGTACCACTTGACTCATCTGAACTGACAGTGGAGGAGAAATAGTTTCCCAAAGATAAAAGGAGGATGCTGTCCTCATGAAGGCAGTGCGGATGCCTGACAGGCAAAAATAGCAGATGTCTATTACAATAGGTACTCATATATTTTCCCTAAGGTTTGAAAGAATTGTTCACTTTATTGCTTCTTGTATGTTTCCTGCTTGACAGACCTACACTCAATTATCAGAAATATTCAATCTTACAAGGAAATAAAAGGTAGGAGTGCCTTCAGTAGAGTTTCCCTCAATCTGCTCCAGTTTGTGCAACTCCTGGAGACATTTGTTGGTGAAGATGTGCCCTTGAGTGTCAGCGAGGCCCTCACCTCCTTTTTTAAGAAGGGCTATGTTGAAACAAAAGAAGAGAAACTGAATGCCTTAGAACAGGTGGGTACTATTTTTTATCAATGAAACAAGTGAGGTCACTATTATAAGTAAATCTCTCCACCTCAGTTGCTCCTGATGTAGCTCCTCTTAAAAAATTTACAACCAAACGTATCACTTTATTTCAACAAGCATAGCCACTAAATATTTTATTTTAGTGTCAAATGTTCAAAGATCACACTCCAGGGAACTCATTCCCCTAATAATTGCTCCTGGCAGGAGATGGTTTCTTGTACAGCTTTTTTTTCCTCCTCTGAAGCTTAAGGAGCAGATTCTGAGGAGCAGATATGAATCTGTGCAAATATGTGTGTGTATATTACCTGTCTGCTATGTGAGTGCATTGTATTTGCAAGTACACATACCTGGGGGATGATTTTGGCCTGAGTATATATTTTTATTCATGGGCATCCAGGTGGTACGTATTTCTTAAGAACTTACTACTTACTTGGGTGATAGATAAATATATACACATTAGCTTATTTAAATAATTTATTCTCTCTTATATGAAATATGCAAATTAGTTTCACTAAGCCTATTCAGTAATCTCATCAGCCTTATGAGTCTTCTCAACCTAATTCTAGACAATTCCCTTTTGCCTCTTCAATTACAGTTCCTCCCACTTACCCAAAAGGTATATATTCACTTTATTTTTGTGATTAATTCAATTACTATCTAATGGATAAAATTAGTCTAGTGAAAACTCTAAAAGGTGAATAAAATCAGTGTCAAGTTAAGTCAATGTTAAATATGAAAAAGAATTTTTTTAACACAGCCAATTTCATTCTTTGAACACTGCCATTCACTCCCTTTCACTACAAAACACATCCCACCAAGAAGCCAGGCAGAGCATCCAATGTGTTTATCACATTCCTGAACACTCAGGGAGGAAGTGGAAAAGAACCATCAAAGATTCTAGGTGACTAGCCAGACGCGGTGGCTCACGCCTGTAATCCTAGCACTCTGGGAGGCTGAGGCAGGAGGATCGCTTGAGGTCAGGAGTTCAAGACCAGTCTGAGCAAGAGCGAGACCCCATCTCTACTAAAAATAGAAAGAAATTAGCCAGACAACTAAAACTATATAAAAAAATTAGCTGGGCATGGTGGCGCATACCTGTAGTCCCAGCTACTCGGAAGGCTGAGGCAGGAGGATCGCTTGAGCCCAGGAGTTTGAGGTTGCTGTGAGCTAGGCTGATGGCACTGCACTCTAGCCCAGGCAACAGAGCGAGACTCTGTTTCAAAAAAGAAAATTCTAGGTGACTGGGCATGGTGGCTCATGCCTATAGTTCCAGCACTTTGGGATGCCAAGGCAGGAGGGTCGCTGGAGGCCAGGAGTTTGAGACCAGCCTGGGCAACATAGACCTCATCTCTACAGAACATTTTTTAAAAATTAGCTGAGTGTAGTGATGCATGCCTATAGTTCCAGCTGCTGGGGAGACTGAGGTGGACTGCTTCAGCCCAGTAGTTCCAGACTGCAGTGCGCTATGATCGTTGATCGTGCCATTGCATTCCAGCCTGGGTGACAAAGTAAGACCCCAGACGCTAAAAAAAAAAAAAAAAAAAGATTCTTAAGAATCTTTCTAAGTTAATGTGTTTTAGTCCAATGCAGAGAATGCCTGTTTTTCTGGTCTAGAGGTGAAATGGCATTTAAGGGATGAAAAATAATCACTGCATTTTCCACTAACATCACACTTAGCCCCAAAGTAAAGCTGTCTTTATAAAAGGTGCTGCACTTTTGGTGGGGAATAAATACAGAATGCCAGCTAGCACAATGAACATTGTGTCTTCTGTGCTTTGTTATCCTGTGTGTATCCCAGATTAGACAAAATGCTTTCCGAGCCCTACGGGGGATTCTCCTAGAAGCACTGTTTCAGAAGTGGGACAGTGATAGTTCAGGTTTCCTGGATCTGAAGGAAGTTGATGAACTCTTGTATACATACAAGGATGGAATGGAAAAAGAATCTATGAAGAAAGGTAAAACATAAGAATGTTCTTATTTAAATTGTGGTAACTCCTTGGCTTCAAGTTTCTCAGTACTATCTATGATGTGTGTATGGTTAAAATATTGGTTGTACTAAAACCACAAGATACCACTTCACACCTACAAGTATGGCTATAATTTTAAAAACAGAAAAGCAATAACAAGTGTTGGCAAGGATGTGCAAATATTAGAATCCTTGTGCATTTGTCAACACAATCAGAAATGGAATATGTAGCAGAGTGCTTTGTCCAAGACCTTAACTCTACATAGAGTCCTTCGAATCATTCCACAGTTCTGCCTATTTTCTCTTCTTTCATCTCTCTGCCTTCATAAGGTCTGATTCACTTCCTCAAGTCTGACTGGCTTGCAAGTTCCTTTTCAATTTACTAACTTCTTATTCTCCTTAATGACTTTTTCTCCCCCTGTATTATGTTTTTCTCTTCTGATCAATACTTCCCAATCAAAAGCTACTAAAATTCTCATTCCAGTATAATAAATTCCTTTCTTCATTTTATTAGATCTTAGTTTAAATTATCTTGCTCTTGAGTTTAAGGATTTATCTGATGACTTAGGCATACTAGAGTTTCGATTTTTAAAGTATATAGTGCATGAGGGAAAGAATCGTCAAAGTTAGTTAAGTTCTTCATCGCTTTAAAAAATCATTGTATTTGTTGATCTTCAAATGTACCTAAGTTTATCTGTTGTTATATTCTCTTCAGCAACTATATCTTCTGCAAACTTTACATTATACTATATCATTTGTCTTAGACTGCATCCAAAGAGAATTTACTTAATGAAGTTTCAAAAGGTATAATGAGGCTGGGTGAGGTGGCTCACACCTGTAATCCTAGCACTCTGGGAGGTCACAGCGGGAGGATCACTGGAAGTCAGGAGTTCGAGATCAGCTTGAGCAAGAGTAAGACCCGCATCTCTACTAAAATGGAAAAAATTAGCTGGGCATGGTGGCACATGCCTACGGTCCCAGCTACTGGGGAGGCTGAGACAGGAGGATTGCTTAAGCCCAGGAGTTTGAGGTTGCATTGAGCTATGATGATGCTGGGGTAACAGAGCCAGACTCTGTCTCAAAAAAAAAAAAAGCTTAATGAGGTGGTTTCCACTTATAGGATGAGCAAATTTCATAACATAGAACCATGTTCTATGGAGAACTCTAGATAATGATCAGGATAGCTGGGTTCCAATACTGGATCATCGCTAAATGGTCACATGACCTTTGGCAAGATCCTTAACCTCCATAGACCGAGGTCTCCTTGTTTGTAAAATGAAGGAATTATATCATTATACATTGTATACACATATCAAAATATCACACTGTACCCTATAAATATGTACAATTATTATGTGTCAATTAAAAATAATAATAGCTGAGCATGCTAATGCACACCTGTAGTCCCAGCTGTGCAGGAGGCTGGGATGGGAGGATTGCTTGAGCCCAGGAGTTCTGGGATGTAGTGTGCTATACCACTGATCAGGTGTCCAGATGAAGTTCAGCATCAGTATGGTGACTTCCAGGCAGCAAGGGACTACCAAGTTGCCTAAGGAGGGGTAACCCAGCCCAGCTGGAAAAGAGCAAATCAAAACACCTGTGCTGATGAGTAGAGGGATCTTACCTCTGAATAGCCACTGCACTCCAGCCTGGGCACATAGTGAGACTTCATCTCTTAAAAAGAAAAATTAAAAGATAAAAATAAAATCAAAATAAAAAATAATAAAAGAAAAAATGCAGCTAGAAAAAAATAAACATTTATTTTAAAACAAAACACCAAAAAAAAAAACCCACCCATTTTGGTGATGAGTTTTGTCACAAAATTCCAGAAATCTTGAACATTAACGTATTTATTTAAAAGTCTCATTGAGAAGCACACAAAGTGTTTTTAAAGAAACTGAAAACTGGACAAGTAGCTAGCCTAGAACTACTGTTGCTATTTCTTTGCTCTGGAACTCTGATGATAAGGAATCACTAAGAAACTCATCAGTCTTTCCTTGATTTCCATTACCTTGATACTTTTGGAGATCATAGGCTGGTTGTTTGCAGCATATCCTTTATTTAGGTTTGTTTCCTCATGTTTCCCCATGATTACATTCACGTTATCAATATTTGGCAGGAATATATCACAAGAACAATGCTGTGTTCTCATTGATTCCTATCAGAAGTCCCATGATAATAACTTTGACCAGTTGATTAAGATGATATGTCAGGCCTCTCCGCTTTAAAGTTACTCTTTTTCCCTTTGTAATTAACAAGGATTTTGTGAGTGTGCTTTGAAACCATATAAATAATTCTTCCCTTTTTTGTCAAACTTTTCATTTATTCATTTATAACAGTATGTATTCATGGTTTCCTACTTTACTCAATGGGTTATAATTCAGTGCTATCATTCTTTGTTTTGATGCTCATATTGTCCCAGATTTAGACAAAGAAGTCCTTTCAGTCTGACTCCTGTGTCCTCTCATCCCCACTCCCAACATTATATTTTGACAAACTTCAAACATACAGCAAAGCTGAATGAATTTTGCAGCGAGCACCTATATTCCCACCACCTAGATTCTACCATTAACAATGTACTATACTTCTTTGGATTATCCATCTAGTCATCTCTCCATCCCTTTATCCTTCCACCTACCTCTCTTATTTTTGGTGCATTTTAAAGTAAATTATAGACATTAGTATACTTCTCCCTAAATACTTCAGCATGCATGTCATTATTTAGAGTTCAGTATTTGTTAACAGGGTTTTTCCTTTTTTGAGATAAAATTTCCATAAAATGAGATGACAAATTTTAAGTGTGCTTTTGCTGGGTTTTGGCAAATGCATGATCTGTGTACCTCAGACCCCTGTCAAGATATATTAATAGAACAAAAATTCCCCTAGGCTCCTTTCCCGTTCAATCCCCACCACCCAGTCCCCAAGGCAACCACTTCTCTGGTTGTTTTCCACCGTAGGTTAGTTTTATCTCTTCTGGAACCTCACAAAAATACAGTAATATAGTATGTACTCTTTTGTGTAAGGCTTCTTTCATTTAGCATAATTTTTCTTGGGATTCTTACATGTTGTTGCATGTATCAGCAACTTGCTTCTTTTTACTACTGAGTAGTATTCCATTGTATGAATACACCATAGTTAGTTTATCTATTCTCCAATTGATGGACACTTGGGATGTTTCCGGTTCTTAGCTATTATGGATAAAGCTACTCTGAACAATCTTGTACAAACCTTTTTGTGGATATATGTTTTCATTTCTTGTTAGTAAATACTTAGGAGTGGAATTTCTGGGCCACAGGATATGTATATGTTTAGCTTTATAAGAAACTGCCAGTTTCCTGCATCCCTTTAACATGTATCCATCATTCTTTGAGCACTTCCTTGCTTTCTGGCACAATGAGATCTTCTGGGTTCATTTTATACTTTCCCTGCTTTCACCCTGTAATCACCCATTTCCTCAACAAAATCTGGTAGTGGAGAATGGTAGTTATAAGCCAACATCTGGGTTCTATACGTGCTCATTGCTCACAGGTCTCTGCTCCCAGGTTTCTCAGTGGACAGATGTAGGGAATGTGTGTGTGTGTGTGTGTGTGTGTGTGTGTGTGTGTGTGTACATGTGTATGTATGTACGTACACATTTACATCTGTACATATCTTTCTGTCTATTAATATTAAAAGTCATGAGTTCATACTGATACCTCCAAGTCCAATCCAACACGACAGGATTAATTCTTGTCTTCTCCCTTTCCATTTTGCAGCTGCTTTCTCTCTGGCTTGTAGTATCCTAAATACATTTATTTATTTGGTCAATCCCCCAATCAATCCATTAGTTCTATATGGAACTAATCTCTTCTCGCTACTACTGTCCTCTCTCTCACATTGATTTCCTTCTTCCAACACTCAACGCTAATCTGTCCCTCTCATATGGTTGCCCTCCTCGCTATGCTTAGGCTCTGACATCTCACACCAGATCACCCCTCTAAGTGGATGCTCTTTACATACTCCTGACACTGACACTGCATGCCAAGGTACCTTTTCACATAGATGCCCTCCTCGATCCACTCAGGCTCTGACTCCCTGTGCTGAGCTGACCCCCTATCTGGAATTCCTCCTCACTTTGCTTGGGCTCTGTTTCCCCATGCTGGACAGCCCCTCCACATAGACACCCTTCTCACCCTGTTTAGGCTCTGACTTCTCAGACTAGGCTGTCCCTCCATTTGGATGCCTTCACCTTGCTTAGGATTAAATACCCCATATGGATGCCCTCTTCATCCTGCTTGGGTTCTGACACCCCAATCTAAACCACCTCTCTGTAGGGCCACCTTCTTTATCCACATGGGCTGTAGGTTGCCCTTCCACATGGATACCCTCCTCACCCTGCTTAGGCTTGGACAACCCATGCCAAACCATCCCTGTACAGATGCCCTCCTTAACCCATTTAAACTCTGATACCCTGCTCTGTGCCACCTTGGCTTCCGCTGACCACAAGTAGATGCTTACCTTGCTCTGCCCCACCTACTGGCGTTAGGACGAAATTGTTCCAGAGGGCAATGGAATGAAAAGAAAAAAAAAAGGAAGAAAGATAGAAGAGGAAAAACCCACAGGTTTTAATCCAATTGAGTACTATATAAATTAGGACTCTTTTGGCTCAAGTAATAGAAAACCCAACCCAGCATGGTTAAGCAAAAAAGGAATTTATTGGTTCATGTAATGAGAAAGTCCAGTGCTAGTTCAGGACACGGCTAGATTTGGGAATTCAAATAATGACATTAGGACAGATGTCTGGTTCTTTCTCTTGCTCTTGCTTTCAGTCTGGCCCTGCTCTCTTCTATGTTGCAGCTCCATTGCCATACAACCTCTCCCCTTGTGTGACCAGGTCCAGTTTCACATCCTCACAGGTTCATTCAGGTTCAGTGGGAATAAAAAGGAAAGTGTCCTTTTCCTAATCATTCATGAAAAAAGTCTGGCATGAGTCAGTGCTAAACCAACCACTCTGGCTAGAGGAATAGACTGTCCTGACTGGCTTAAGCCTGAGACGCATGCTCCACCTCTAGAACCACAAGTGGAACTCCACTCAAACACATGAACTGAGATGGGAGTGGAGTGATTTCCCCAAAGCAAAATTGGAGCTACAAGTACCAAGAGAAACATGAGTGGATGCTAAAGAGCAAAAATCAATAAATGTTCAACTGCAGAAATGGGAAGCTTACACATGATGACTATAGTACAAGGTAGTATTAATATTTGTTCATTGTCAAATAAATGGTGTAGAATATATGCTATTGTCTTTCAGGGGAAGGGGAAATCACGGTGGAAGGCTTCTTGAGGAAGGAGGGAGTTTGAACCATACTTTAAAGGGGAAGGGTGCATACCCTATGACTTATTAATTTATAGCAAATGTCAAAGAAACTTGCACATATGCACCAGGAGACATGTACAAAATGCTTATAACACTGTTCATAATAGCAAAATATTGAAAACAACCTAAACACCCATTGCTAGGGGAATAAATATATTGGTAATGGTATACTCACATAATAACACACAGTGGTGAAAACAAATAAGTCATAGCTACAGAAACAACATGGGTGGATATGGGAGCATAACGTTGAATAAAAAAGCAAGTTCCAGAAAACTATATTTACAAACAGGCAAAACTAAACCACATATTGTTTAGAAGTCAACAACGTGTGTGTGTGTGAGTGTGTGTGTGCATTATATTGTTATATATAACTGTAACAATAGTGGGGAAAGATAACGCCGAATTTCAGGATATTCGTGGGGGTGTGGGAAAGCAGAGGATGGAATAGGGTAGATCATGGAGGAAGATGTAAGTTACTGGTAATGTTCAGGTTTGGTAGTATTAATAGATTCATGATTATACAATTAAAAAAAATAAAAAGAAGTGTGGATGCAGAAGTGTGCAAAGCATAATCAGAAACTGTGAGTAGAATGGGCACAGTGGAGCAAATAACTCCTATATGGCATTAAGGGCAAATATGATTGGAAATAGACTGCATTCAAATATAGTAAGATAAGACTTTGAATCAGGAAATTGCATAATGCAGGTCATGTTTTAATTTTACAAACATAATCGAGCATTTACTATTGGCAAGTCAACTATAAAGTGATAAAAGCTGGCTTGGGGTTATGAAAGTAGAAACAGAGAGAAGTGGCCACAAGGAGTGACCATGTTGCCAAAGAGTAACAGGTTAGGATTAAGTGGTTTATTGGATATGAAAGGCAAAATGTAGGAAGGAGTCGAAGTAGACCCTAAGGTTTCACCAGGCTGAATGGTAGAATTAAAACAAAACAAAATAAAAACAAAGAAGATGACACAGGAGTCATATTGAGTTCAGCATAGGAAGCCACCATAAAATATTCTACTGGGTTCAGAGATGCCTTTGACATACCTGGTTTTCTAAGAGAGCAGTTGTCAAGGGCTTCATTTCACTGTAAGAGGAGAATAAAAATTTCCCCCATGGATAAATGAACTTTTGGTTGGTTTTTGGTTTTGTGTTTATCTTTTAGCTAAACTACACATCCAATTTCCAAAGCCACACTCTGATCACGAAGTGAGGTTGTCTTCAAAACAATTTCAGAAATACATAGAATTGGTTGTATCTGAACTCAGGGGCAATGAAGATCAAGTTCTGGAAAGCGTTGTGGAGTTTCTGATGAATGCTCTGCAGAGAAGCCATGTTGATAATCTGAGGAATAGTGCCAGACGGAAATGGCTACACCAGATCCAGTGTGCAGCACAGACCAGTGGGGTGTCCCTTGAGCCAGTGTATACAGAGACCTTTAGGGCCCTCACCCAGGTATGTTTTCTAAAGTGATGTATAAGAGGAAACATTTCCTCAAAGTAGGTGATATTCAATGGTTGCAAAAGAGGCGTATACTGAATTCTCTTGAAAAATCACCAGGTGCTACTGTAGATGTCTTATTCATTCCAGTACTTTACAAATGCCCCAACACCCAGGAGAGATGCAACTGGAATGATTGCTGGTTGGTAAGATCAAAGCAGAGAGGAAAGGTAGAAAATACAGATGTAGAAAAGATGTCTTGTAATTTCTACTTTCGTTTGTGCTGAGAGTCAAATAAACCTAGAATAGACAATAGATTGATAATGAAAAATACCAATAAGGAGACATGCAAGCAGTTCAAACTAGATTTCCATACATGATAATTGGGATTCATTTTAAAAAGGAACTATTTAAATTATAAATATAAAGTAGAATCCAACATCACAGAATATTTCATAGCACTGCCTAGAAGCAAGCTGACACTATTACAGAATCCTGTCACTTAAAACACATGGCCCTGAGGGGCCACTACCCACAGCCTTTCCACCTCTTCAGAGACTCCCAGATTCCTACTCCTTCCACACAGAAACAGCACAGTGGCCTTGCACATATATCAGAGATTCCATTGATCCAGGCAACCTGCGCCAGTCATCTCAGCTAAATAGCAACACTTGCTCAATGAAATCATCTCCTGAATGGCTGAATTTTCTAATGTAATTGGAAATGGTACACCAGGACCAGGAGACCAGTCAAGAAAAAGAAGCATTACTCAAACTTCCTTCAGAGATCTGTGGTACCCTAAGAGAACTCTCACTACACATTTGTTAATTACTCCATAGATCTTGTATGTAGGAAGGAGAAATAGGACAGAAGAAAAAGGCATGAAAAGTAAACCCAAATATATAGAAAGAGGAGACAAATATCAAGGAACGTGTCTTTCATGTTCCCAATTTATGGATATGTTCAATATATGTGTTAACACATAATATTAATAATATAATATTTTAGGTACAGAGAATTTTCAGTTATTTTAATTAGAAATGGTAGTCCTAGTAAGTCTGCAGTCTTGAGCCTCAGGAAATTCTTTCCTGAAATGACATAGATAAAATATCCAAAGTATGTCAAAAATTCCCTGAGAGTGTTTTTTTTCATATTCACATCACAGTAGATGGTCAAGAATAGGAGTGAAATGAAGGCATCTTCTTGTTCCAGTTCCTTAAAATAAATACTTTTAACTGAAGCCCAAACAATTTGACTATAGTTCAAAGGGATCCAAATTTTAAACCTCTAAATTTGAGTAGACTTGAGAGGTTTTTTTGTTTTTGTTTGTCCAGTAAGCCAGTCTAGTTGGCATAGCAGAAATCATTCTACTCACTAAAACTCAGGTTTAGGGGACAGCAGTGGTGTCAGACTTTTTCCCACTGTCTGTAAATGGTAATATCTGCATTACCTATTCAGGAAAATGAGATGATTTGAGCCAGATACACAAATTCGCTAATGAAGGGAGACATGTTAGGGGAGTTCTTTGGCTGTTGGCAAATACATGGTCAGAAACATTTTGCCCTAGGATGCTGACACCCATGGAAATAAGAAGATCAGTGCTCATATTTCCCTCTTAGAAGAAAACCTACTACTGCCTGATAGAGGAAATGTTCTCTTGAGGAATGTGGCTTGTACCTTAGATGATGCTCCATGGGTACTGAACAAAGTGCTCTACAGGGACATGAAGGGAATCAGGTAAGAACTTCTTGAAGAGGTTGGTTTCACTCTTCTGAAAAAATAATTCCCTTTCTGAAGTAAACTAACATGAAAATCCTGATTAGCTGTGAAGGGAGAAATGCCTCAAGTCACCAGTGCTTCTAGAGTAGGGGCTGATGGGCTTCCAGTCCTGGGTGATTTCACATGATCATTTCTAGGGCTCAGTCTTTGGCAATGATTTGCCATGTAGGGACTCTGCTTCACAGTATCAGCTCAATTACTTCTTCCTGCTCTACGAGTTGTCTCCTGCATCCTGTTTGTGTACGTGTTCTCCGTTTAAGATCTAAGCTTGTCTTTTAAATCTTTCTTTAAAGTCAGACCCTTCAAACTGGTAATCTTATCTGAGTTGACTTCTCTGACATTTAATGCTAATGACTGTGAATGGAGAATTAATCTAGCTTTCTGCAGCATTTAATCTAAACCCATCCCTTGTGCCTTTTTCCCATCCTTGTATTCTTTTTCCTCAGCTTTACGGTAATGGATGAAGGGGAGCCAATTCATGTCCCCCAAGTTCAGTACCATGGGAACATCTTCTTCTGGAACGATTCCCGTCCCAAGAATGATTATAATGGGTCGTTCCTGGCTCTGCCTCTTCAGGATGCATACATGAGGATCTTTGGGGTCTTGGCTGTTGACACCCTTAGAGATCCCCATGACATAAACATCTTCCTACCTCATGAGATCAGATTCTATCAGGTAAGTCATAGAAGTCTTCAAGAGCAATGGTAGTATGGCCTCTCCTGTACTTTTTAGAAAGTGAAATCTGAAACCAGATGAGAGTAAAGCTCTGTATATAGACAATGTCATCATATTTGCTCCTGTTACCTGCATGTATGTTTCAGTCTTTGGAGAGGTTCCCCATTACTTATGGAAGGACTCTCAGCCTCTCTGTGTCCCATAGCATTAATCATAGACATAGAATTTTATACTATAGAACAAAAATCCAACCATTAGACCCCTGACTAAGACCCACAAAGTGGGAATGAACTTTTAGAAGGAATATGTTTGTGTTTTATTAATAGTGGTACCTAGAAATCCTTTGTTCCTTCCACACATGGTGCTAAAGATGATATGCATCCCCATAGCTCTTGATTTCAGTGTTATAATTTTTGAAGATGAAGAATAAAAAAAAAAGCCTAAATGTTTCTTGAGATTTCAAATTAGATCACAAAAAAGATAGGCATTTTTAAGACTACGAAATAGCTAGACCATTTCTACAAGCATTTTGATTTAATTTTGTGGATAAAAAGTGCAATGCAGGAAGATTGAAAGCCTTTATGGAGGCAATGGACTGCGGGTGTAACAGCAAATCAGGAACTTGCTACACCCTTCTCATTTGTTCCTCTGTAAGCCTCAGGCTTTTTATGTTTATTTACCATTATTTTTCATTTTCTCTTCCTACTTATGGGTAGATAACTGAGGAAAGTGGTAGAATCTCTTTCTCTGGACTACTTTTTATTAATAATAATAAGATTCATTCTTATCGGACATAAGAATGATGTGGGCTGGGCGCAGTGGCTCACGCCTGTAATCCTAGCACTCTGGAAGGCCAAGAAGGGAGGATCGCTTGAGCCCAGGAGTCTGAAACCAGTCTGAGAAAGAAGGAGACCCCCTCTCTACAAAAAAATAGAAAAAATTAGCTGGGGGTGGTGGCATGCACCTGTAGTCCCAGCTACTGGGGAGGCTGAAGCAGGAGGATCACTTGAGCCCAGGAGTTTGAGGTTGCAGTGAGCTAGGATGACACCACTGCACTCTACCCAGGGCAACAGAGTGTGTCTCTATCTAAAAAAAAAAAAAAATGTGAAGATATTAAGAAGTAAAATGGAGGAGGAACATGGAGTTATTGTAGGTGAGCTATATATACTCTTGTTAGAGAGTATGTCAAAATGAGTTACGAATTGGCTCTCTAGCCCTTGGAGCCTTGGAGATAAAAGTCTCCTGGCTTACCCTTAGATGCCTTGAGTTCTAATATAAAATGCATATGATTTTGAAGAATTTGTGGTTCCTGGAGTTTCTTGACTAGCCCACAGATGAGTTCTAAGAATTTTTCCATCCCTTCTGTGTGGAAGAGTCTCTTTATGCCTATAGGAGGACTGTGTAATCTAGCATGTTGCAGGCCTTGGAACGAAACACGTCCTATACCGTGAACTGATGACAGTAGCCATGTATAGATGCAGACATTAACATTGGCATCAGATCAGGGCATGTACCCATCTGCACAAAGCTGGCATTAGTTCTTGGCTCTTAAACATTTTTTTCTCATTTCAAAGATTATCTTGTTCTTCTGATGCTATTCTCTGATAGCATGAATCACTAATTTCACTGGATAATTAGAAAGCATAAAAATCTCTCTTTATACCTTTGATGTCTTGATGATCCTTTTTTCATAGTAGCATCTGGAACACTGCCTTTTGAAAATTGATGAGTAATTTGTAGGAAGTAGATTATCATTAATTAAAAAGATAATCCAATTAATGTATCAAGAATTAGTTTGCTATTTTAAAAAGAAAAGACGATTTGAAATTTCTGTTCCTACAGGGTGTTTCCAATGTCTTTAGCACTGCCTACCACTTTGTCCACAGCCGGGAGCACATTCTACATGTCGTGATCACTGGCATCGGCTGGCTCTATAACATCACATCCAGCATCACCTCCATCACTACTTACTTTATAGAGCCCAGCCCAGACCAGGTGGGTAAGAATCAGCAGTGTTAGACTTCTCCCAAGTAACAGAGTTTCTAGATGTTATCATCTTGCTAAGATTTTAAAAGCATATTAATTAGCTATTAGGCTAACTGGGGTCATATTTCCCATGACCCCAATTCAAGACCCTTGGTTGTGAGTGGCAGGAATCCATCTCAAACTGCCTTAGGCAAAAGGGAGAATTGACTGACTCATGTGACCAAAATGAAGAAAGGGGAGGAGTCAAGCTGGCTTCCCAGATGACCAGATCCAGGGATTCTATACTATCAGGGCTCTCTAGTGTTCTTTCTCTCTCCACTTCTCATGTTTGCTTTGTTTCTGCACTTTGGCTTTGTCCTTCCAGCTAAAGATGGGCTTTCTCCATGGGGCAAGTCAGATGCTTAGTGAAAGCAACCAGTAAAAAGTTTCACTTTGGAAAACCCAAGAGGGGAAACTCTTTTTGACTCATCCTGAGATACGTTCCCTTAGCCATGGTGGGGAGTTTACAGTAACTGGCAATACCCACGAGAATCATACAGGTGACATGGGAAGGGAAAAAAGACTACTCTAGCCTGGGTGACAGAGTGAGACCCTGTCTTTAAAACAAAACAAAACAAAACAAAACAAAAAAACAACAAACTGAGTGTGGCCGTAGGGATAACTTTTTTCAAGAACTCAACTGTTATAACTTCCTAAGCCTCCCCCTTCCCCTTCTGCAGCCCCTACAGATCCACTTTCCTCTCTTCTCTGGCCTGCTCAGTGCCTCAAAAAGTAGACAATATCAATGGTCTCCTTGGCCCTTTGGCTTCTGCTTTGGTTTGTCCAATGAGAGCCCCAATAAGAAATTGGAGGGCAGAAGGAGAGTGAGGCTGCGGTTCCCCCCTGCCAGGTTGCTGTGGGCTGGCTGGGTTTCCCTAGTAAGGGCACTTCACCTATAGTTGGGTGGTCCTCTCCGTATGGATGTTCTCTCCAGTTCTAGTAATTGCTTCCTTTTTTTTGCTTTCCCGGGCTAAGGGTGGTAATAGCTCTTCATTGTTACTGGTTCAGGATTCTAAACAGTGCCGAAGCCTTATAAATAGTCTCTTTATTAAACTCCCCTTAAATGACCCAGTTCTAGCATGCCATCTATTTCCTTCTGACACTCCGACTGATACGAATTAATAAAGTAGATCCTGAGATACCCCACCTTACCTCATGCCCGTGTTCCTGTAAGTATGGCGTCATAGAGGAAAAAAATTCTTGCTCTGTTGACAGTAACCATAGATGAGGGGAAATTGGAGATTCAGACTTTCTTAGGTATGGAACTCAGGCCATTTTAGTTTATCACCCAAAAGCACCTATGTCTGTTTCTTTGGAATACTGACTTTATTAAATAGGTGACTGTGATAGGCAGAGTAATGCCCTCTCCACAAAGATGTCTATATCCTAATTCCTGGAACCTATGAATACGTTATTATACTTTATGTGGCAAGAGGGACTTTGCAGATGTGATTAAAATTAAGGAATTTGAGATGAAGAAAGTATTCTGGATTATCCAAGTGGGCACAATCTAATCATATGAGTCCTTAAAAACAGAAAACCCTTTCTGGCTGTGATCCCTGAGAGACGGGGGGGATGGGAGAAGTGTCAGGGATCTGGCAAATTGACACTCCATTGCTGGTTCTGAAATGCACAGGGCTACATACGAAGGCCCAAGGTCTCTAGGCACTAAGGGAAGCACCCAGCTGACAGCTAGCAAGGAAATCAAGACCTTAGTCTCTTATTTCCCTAAGGTCTTGAGAGGGACAAATGGCTAACATGTGTGCCTGGTTTGCTATCTTAAGTCACAGGATCATAGGCTTTTGAAAAAACAAAAGTCAGGGACTAGCCAGTAATTTCTGCTTTCTACCTCATCACATTCCTTTTCTTTTCTAGAGACAGGGTCTCGCTCTGTCGCTGTCACCCAGGCTGGAGTACAGGGGTACAATTACAGCTTACTGCAGCCTCTAACTCCTGGGCTCAAGCAATCGACCTCCCAAAGTGCTGGGATTACAGGCATGAACCATCTCACTCACCCTCATCACATTCCTTTTCTAAGGCAGTGAACAGACACTGACTTTCTGCTTGAATCAGGGAAGAGAAGAGGAGAGACTTTGGGAGGAGAAAAATGCAATACTACAATTAATGTCTCCGGTCTTACCATCCATAATAGAAAGCAACTTTTCTTTTATTCAGGGATTTCAAAAATGCTGTTACTTTGTGCACAACATTTTTCCCGCTTCATCCTGTCATCCTTAGGCTCTCTATGAAGCAAACTACAAAACTTTATCAAGGGACATAAATTTTTCTATAAAATAGAAAAATCACATTATGGTTTTTTTCACGTGACCACTTTTTTAAAGATATAGTTCCTTCCAAAAATTATTTATAAATTCATCAGAATTCCAAGAAAAATCCCAACATGATTTCTTAAAACTTGACAAATTATTTTACTCTTTATAAAATAGCTAAGAATACAGGGGTCGAGAGAAAATTTATAATATTGGTCTGGGGAAGGATCACTAAGCTTACACCTAAAGCTGGAACAATTAAGGGAAGGTTAATACATTGACTACATAAAAATGTAAAACTTTCTAGCACCAAAGTTATAAATAAAATGAAAAAATTGGCTGAGCACTGTGGCTCACGCCTGTACTCCTAGCACTCTGGGAGGCCAAGACAGGAGGATCACTTGAGCTCAGGAGTTTGAGACCAGCCTGAGGAAGAGCGAGACCCCGTCTCTACAAAAAAGGAGAAAAATTAGCCGGGTGTCGTGGCACTTGCCTGTAGTCCCAGGTACTCAGGAGGCTGAGACAATAGGATTGCTGGAGCCCAGGAGTTTAAGGTTGCAGTGAGCTAGGCTGACGCCACGACACTCTAGCCAGGGTAACAAAGCGAGACTCTGTCTCAAAAAAAAAAAGAGATTGCTTATGACAAACTGGGAGGAAATTGCCACATATCTGGCAAAAGGTTAACACTTATACACAAATCAATGAGTTTTTTTAAAATCCAAAAGAAAAATAAGCAAGGGGCAAGTCAATTTAAAAAAAAAAAAAAAACACACCTCATGCAAATTGTTCATAAACATGTAAAAAAAATTCAAGCATTCTCAAAGAAATAAATACAAAGTAAAAGTTCAGTACAAGATAATTTTTGTGGCCGGGTGTGGTGGCTCACGCCTGTAATCCTAGCTCTCTGGGAGGCCGAGGTGGGCGGATTGTTTGAGCTCAGGAGTTCGAGACCAGCCTGAGCAAGAGCGAAACCCTGTCTCTACTAAAATTAGAAAGAAATTAATTGGACAACTAAAAATATATAGAAAAAATTACCCGGGCATGGTGGCGCATGCCCGTAGTCCCAGGTACTCGGGAGGCTGAGGCAGTAGGATCGCTTGAGCCCAGGAGTTTGAGGTTGCTGTGAGCTAGGCTGACACCACAGCACTCACTCTAGCCCGGGCAACAGAGTGAGACTCTGTCTCAAAAAAAAAAAAAAGGATAATTTTTACCTACTAAACTGAAAAAGAATTAAAATAAATGGTTTTTTAAACCCATGAGACTGGGTTACATAGCATTCGTGAATATATTTAATGCCACTGAATTATACACTTAAATGGTTAAAATGATAAATAGTATGCTATGTATATTTTACCACAATAAACAAAATAAAACAAAAAACCATGAAACTGAATAGGATCAGTAAGACTAGGAAAAAAAAAATCTGAGGCCTGAGCCCTGAGGCACTGCAAATGTTTGGAATCATTGTGGCTCAAAATTGTATTGACTGTGACCCACAATATGAAAACATTTTGTATCCTGACCTCTCACATGCGCAGACACACACACACACTTGAAATAGAAGTTTCACAAAAGACTACCTACTTTTATTAAATGTGATGTTCTCTGATACTGTAGATTGTATTTCATTGTTTTTTTAAACAGGTGTTTGTTAAGAGAAAAAAAGCGAAAGAGGATAAATATTAAAGCAAATGAGTAAATAATGTGTAATGAGAAACGTTAGAATGAGCAGATATGGGAGAGAGAGGGGGACACATAACAAACTTGCAGCAGAAGAAAGAAGATGGGGGGATATAATTGCAGCCTTTTCTCCAGAAGTTTTCCTGGGTGATTTTAATGAGGAGTGCTTGTCTCACTGCTGAAGAATTGCTGAGGGGCTTGCTAAATTTTATAGTTTTAGGTTTAAATAAAATCAAATGAAATGCAAGCTTATTTTCAGGCATATTATTATGAGCAAATTATTTTCTATATTATGCTTCTGGTCTAACAGCAGGAGTGGTCAATTTATGCAATTTTGGAGGGAAAAACAGGAAAGGAATTATTCGGTGTTGGCTAAATATTTAGACTTAGAAACACAGTCAGGGTGAGATTTTTAAGAAATCTTTTCAGTCAAGTATAATGTAACACCAAATAACAAATCAGGAAAGAAAGAAATTCAGAAAGAAGCAAAAAGCCCAACTGCCAATGTGGGATAATCTTAACAGTCTAGTTGTAATGTTGAAAACATTTTTCTTTTTTTTTTAATTAATGTTTTTTAGAGATAGGGTCTCGCTCTGTCCCTCAGGCTGGAGTACAGTAGCATGATCATAGCTCACTGCAGCCTCAAACTCCTGGCCTCAAATAGTCCTCCTGCCTCAGCCTCCGAAAGTGCTGGGATTACAGGTGAGAGCCACTGCACCTGGTTGAAAACATTTTTTATCTAAAGAGTTTGGTAGATTAGCCTTAGCAACATAACCAGACCCTGTCTCTGCAAAAAATACAAAAATTAGCTGGGCATGGTGGTGCATGCCTGTAGTCACAGCTACTCGGGAGGCTGAGGCAGGAGAATCCCTTGAGCCCAGGTGTTTGAGGTTGCTGTGAGCTATGATGATGTCACTGCACTCTAGCCTAGGCAATACGGTGAGACCCTGTCTCAAAAAAAAAAAAAAGAGAGTTGGGTAGAACACTTAAGGTCACTACTACAAAACAGTTGTTTGTCTTCCAAGCACCATTCAGCTTGAAACACCTACGAATTCTCTTATCATAGTTTCCTCTTTATTCCAAGAATTAGTTTTTAAAGGAATTATTCATAAAAAACCCTCGTTACTTCTCCCAATTGAATTTGTCTTTCCTATAGTTTAGTGTATTTTACAGAATATGTTAATATTGCTTTCTTATAAATAAAATAGTCTCTACCAAAAAAATATTGATCAATACTCATTAAAATATTTTCATAACCCACATGTAGGTTATGACCTACAGTTTGAAAATCTCTTAGAAGTAAGGGAGATGAGGAAGAAACACAGAGAATGAGAGAGTGCTTAGTGAGGTAGGAGGAGAATCAGGAGAGTAGTGTCCCAAAAGCTAAGTGAAGAAGATATATCAAGAAGGGAGTTGTTCACTGAATCAAATGCTGCCAAGGGATAGATGAAAATGAGGACTGGGGATTGACCGGTAGATTTGGAAATGAGATTTCCAAATGAGATTTCCGAGGGTCACTGGTAACCCTGACAAGAACAGTTTTGGTGAAGTGGTGAGGACAGAGACATCATTAGAGAATTTTAAAATTGTGTTTATTTTCTTTGAGTGTTTCTGTATTTACCAGATGTTCTACAGTGCACTTTTAACATCAGAAAAACAATATAAACACGTAATTTTTCACATTTATATAAAATAAGCTTGTATATTTTTTAAAAATTATTCTTTTTGAAAATTTTCTCATGTGGAACACCCTGTTCCTTAATAGTGCTGAATAAGTAAAATGTCACTGTCTTTAAAGCTAGAAGTCATCTAAAGTTCCCTAATTTTGTCCTATTTATCTGTCCCCAAACGCTTTAATGGAGATATGAGGTCTACTCCTTTCTAATGAAATCTCTTCCTCTTTTCAAGGATTCAGACTATGTTTTACGCAATATGATGGTTACAGGGCAGCTGGGTCTAACAGAAATCCACAAAAATCCACCTACCATTTTCAGGAAGTCATGCATCTTCAGGTATGAGACATGTCTGTTTTGTTTGACTGCCAGTGCACATCCTCCTAGTGTGATCACAGACCTGAAAGACACGGCTTCTGCCTCTGATTAGGACCCTTATTAGTGCACACTCTTGTCCTGATTAGCTTGTAAAGAAAAATTTCTTAGACATATTAACTCTCTTTACCCGAAGTCCTTTTTAAAACCGATTTCATTGGCATTTTATATTAAAATTGTGTGTTTTAAAACATGATAGTGTTTTTTTTAAGATTTTCTTGTAAACATGGAATTCAACAAAAATCTCAAGTCTCTCACTGAAGCAGATCTATGAATTATGAATAATCAATCCACATCACTCTCTTATTAGAGCTCATCTGTTAATGTTAGCTACCTTGTGAATGTGTGTTTTTTTATTTAAAGGACACGGGCAAAGTTGGAGAGAAGGCAGAGAATGTTGTATTTAACTAGTAGCCAGTTCTAGATTACTTAGAATGACTCTCACTTGTGGAATGCAAGGAATGCTACTGAACTGTGGACAGATGCAGAACAGATCTTCACTGAGAACACACCTATTGCAAAAGGGAATGACTGTTTCTTGTGGGGGGAGGTGGTCGTCAGGGGGGTCAGTGTAGTTGAGTAGGCAGTAACCCAGTAATCTCAGACAAGTAGGCTAATTTGTCATTTAATTACCTATGTTAAACTTTAGTTTGGCCTAATACTGGAATGTTCATTTAGTCTCAAGCTCTTTTCCACATAGTTATTCCTTGTGCTGGTGAAGAGTTTTACAGGCGTTCTTGTAACATCCACACTCATAACCCTGTATTCCTGTGTGTAACTTAGAACAAATGTCTTTGGAGGAAGTCTGTTGACCAATGGGCTTTATCGTTATGTCTGGAAAGTTTAGTATGATACATCATTACTAGTTAGCATGAAGACACAAAGTAGTGGCTCAGCAGCAGCGAGGGGTAGTTAGGGAAGGGTAGTCAGGGAAGTCTCCTCTGCCACGGGGATGTTTGAGCAGAGGCATGAGTGAACTGAGGGACAGAGCCACATGAAATCAAGGCGTGGAGTGTTCCCAGCAGATGAAAGAGCAACAGGGGATGGCGTGGCAGCAGTGAGGTAGGCACAAGAGAGAGTGATTCAGTATGTTTGGGTGGAATCTTGTGAACAGGCAAATGTTTAATATCCTGTGCTTATTTGGTTTTGGTTTCAGAGATTTCCTTTTCAAGTGTACAGACAGTTCAGAAGTTGTTTTGGCCTCTGTCTGTGGAGAAACCCACTTAGTAATTCCACTGCGTGAGAGAACAGGAGAGGCTCTGGGAGTCCTGGATTTTAACATTGGCAGGACTAGAATGTTGTTATACCAGGAATATAAAGATCTACAGAAAATGATGAAGGTGATCCAAGCTGCCTGCTATGAAATACTTGGCGAACTCTCTGGAGAGATAAAGAAAAAATACATCTTAGGTATTGTGAGTGGGACAATGGTGTGGATTCACGGGTTTAATAGGTTTTGGGGACATCACAGACAGTGCAATGAAGTATGCATTTTCTAGAATGAATTGTGGCAGTATACAGATCTTTCCACGTGAAAGGAATTCCCTTATGCACTTTTAGGCTGATGAGCATTGTCTGCAAATTAAAACAAAGAGCATAGAATCACATTCTCTTGGTTAGAATCTCGTAGTTTTAGAACTGGAAGGACTCATAATGGTAAGATAGAACTAGAATTTATTAAATGTCCCATCATGTGTCAAGCACTTTAAATATATTATTTCATTAATCCTTACTATAACCCTATGAGGTGAATGGTGATATCCAATTGTACAGGTGAGGAAAGCGAAGTTCAGAGAAAGTAAACAACTTGCTCCAAATCATACAATTAACAAATGGTGAAGGCTGATTTGAACCCAGGTTGGGTTCTGCTATATTACACAGCATTAACTAATCAGAACATCTCATTTTACAGATAAAGAAGCTAAAGCCCACAAAAGTAAAGTGAATTATCCAAATTCCAATAGCAAGCTAGGGGCAGAGCCAAACTGGACCCCAGTTTTTGTGATTCCACATCCACTAGGCTACTCTTAGCACAATAACAGCTTGGAGAGTAAGGAGGAAAGAAGAAGGCATAGAAATCTTTGGCTACCTAAAATGAAGTGAATAGAATCAAAAGAGTAACATTATATGGGATTAAGCTGGAAGATTTCTAGCCATTACATGGAGTGGGATAAGAAGAAAGAAGACAATTTATATCTTTTGAGTGTTCACTATGTATAAGGATTGAAACTGATCACTTTTACATATATTGTCTCATTTAATTCCCACAGCTCACCAGGGAATTGAGGATTAACCCGATTCTCATGGAAGAGGAAAAGGATAATTCAGAGAGACAATAGAACTAATAAGGGGGAGAACATGTTTTTAAACTAAGGTCTAGCTCTAAAACTCAAATTTTTGCCTTTTCTCAAGGCCTCTTCCTATGAGCTTCACCAGGTGTAATTCCATTTATTTCTTTTGATTTCACGGCTACAGAAACTAAGATTGTTTAAGACCATAGGATATGGTCTTCTTTTTCCTGAAAAACACAAGTGTACTATAATATGTTCAGAATCCTATGACAAAGCAATGTATTTGACTGAACAGCAATGTGTGATGTCATTTTTTTATTCCAGAGATTGAACGTGTAGGGGAAGTCCAGAGGGCAGGAATTATCTTCTTCCGAATCATGCTGCAGGAGCTGCAGGAAAGCCTCCAACTGCTCAAATCTATGGACTTTGTGTCTCTGTTGCTCTATGATCATAATCCTATAGCAGAGACAACTTCTCAAGACAAGTCCCTGGAGTTGAAAGCCAATGTAAACCTAGTGCATGACATCTTGAAGGCAGTTATCTTGTTCTTTCATCCAGAGCTGGAATTTTCAAGTGACTTTGGAAATTGGGATAAGTATATATTTGTAAGTTTACTTTTAAGTATTTTAAAAATACTTAAAAAATACTTTTTGTTGAAGAATAACCTACACAAATTTAGCTGTACAAATCATAATTGCACAAATCATAAGTGTACAAATGCAAGAATTTTCACACAATGAACACATCCATGTAGCTAGCACCTGGATCAAGAAACAGAACATTAGTGGCATCCCAGAGGCTCTTCTTTTTACCCTTCTCCATTACCCCTTCACCCCCACAAACACACACACCCCCCAAAGGTAACCATAATCTTGACCTCTAACACCATAGATTGGTTTTTGCCTATTTTAAAATCTATATAAATAGAATTATGTAAATTGATGAACTGGGCACTATATTTCCACTGGCTGGTGATCCCATAACTTTTCTTTTGTTCTTTGATCACAGTATGTTAACAGATATTTAGTCGAAAATATCTGTGTCTTTGATCCAACTGCTAAGCATGTGAAAGTTAATTTACAGCTGATTGATGAACATATCAAAGGTAAATTTCCCTTAATTATAGCCTAAATCTATACCAACAGCAATAAAAGACAGCTACAACTAAGTGATTTTTATTAGAGTAAAGCAAGTGGCTCATAAATTCAGTTTTTAGAAAATAGTTAAGATTAGAAGTCTTCTAAAAGGAGGGACACTGTCTACAATTTATCGTATCATTCTCCAAAGTCACTGTCTGTGCCAAGCATGTGAGAATTCAAAAGCACATCTATCTCCCACATGTGCATTATTCATCAAAAAAAAAAAAAAAGAGCAAATAGGGGCTGCAGTGAAGGTAGGAACATTAAACAAAAAGGATATTATCTTTAGCTTCAATAAAGAACTAAGCAAAATTAATAGACTCCTTAAAGGAGGAGAATCACTGGGAATGGAGAGCAGTGAGGCTGTCAAGTTGGAGAAGGTAATGAGCACTGTTGCTACAGAGAACAGGCCACATAGAAAAGCAAATGTACAAATACGAGCATGCCTTCCTCCGCTGGTGTGTATTCTCCCACCAGAGGCCGCAGGCTGTGTGTGTGAGTAGGCCTGTAACAAACACATTTAAAGTTTATTTCTTCTTTGTTACTTATGAAAAATAATCATAAATTGGGAAAATGACATCTGTAGAAATTGCTTCCTAAACCTCTCCCTTTCCCTCGCCTCCCCCTCTCTGTGAAGACTCCAGAGCAAGTCAGAAGGGTCTCTGGATTTCTGTGACACATATTTTAGGCTGAGGGACTCAGAACCAGAGAGTCTCCAGGACAAGAGGACGGAAAAGGCAACCTAGGGGAAGACAGCCACGCTCCTCAGGCTCTGCGGCAGTGGAAGTGTGTAGCACAGGGGTGGTGGAGCAGTGTATGGACTGGTGCGCACGAGAGATCATCTGGCCAGAAGTTTGGGAATGCCAGAGAAGTGGAGAGAACACGAGCTCCACATAAACGTGAACACGAGTTAGTGTGTTAGCATGAGTGATGTGAGTTGCATCTAGAATTCCTATTTGGAATGGGGTTTCCACTGTAGCCTCATGGCTCTGGGCTAATTCACGGGAGCCTCTGAATTCACAGGTGTTACAGGTATAACTTCTTCTAAGGAGCTATTTTTTTTTTTGAGACAGAGTCTCACTCTGTTGCCCTGGCTAGAGTGAGTGCCGTGGCATTAGCCTAGCTCACAGCAACATCAAACTCCTGGGCTCAAGTGATCCTCCTGCCTCAGCCTCCCGAGCAGCTAGGATTACAGGCATGCACCACCATGCCCGGCTAATTTTTTCTATATAGTTTTAGTTGTCCGATTAATTTCTTTCTATTTTTAGTAGAGACGGGGTCTCCCTCTTGCTCAGGCTGCTCTGGAACTCCTGAGCTCAAACAATCCACCCGCCTCGGCCTCCCAGAGAGATAGGATTACAGGCGCGAGCCACCGCACCTGGCCCTAAGGAGCTATTTTAAGGGAAACAATAACAACAACAAAAACAAAAATGAATACATGTTTACTATATACTTTTTTTTTTTTTTTTTTGAGACAGAGTCTTGCTCTGTTGCCCGGGCTAGAGTGCCATGGCTTCAGCCTAGCTCACAGCAACCTCAAACTCCTGGGCTCAAGCGATCCTCCTGCCTCAGCCT
>NW_012151241.1:1110258-1112328 GCF_000956105.1 Propithecus coquereli | reverse complement strand
TAAAAATTCTTTGTTTTCTTTTTAATTCTTGATAATTCCCACCCCTTAGATTTGTCTTTTCATATAATTTCCTATATGGACAGTTCTATCAGGTAATTTATTAGTTCCAATTAATTTTTTTTCCAAAGCCATCCCTTCTAGAGATCTCAATTCTTTTTCTATCCAAAGTCTTTCCCATCCCCAGATCTGCTACTCAACTGCCTTCCTGAGATTCATTTTGCCACTATCATGGGAATTTACTTTGCCTTTCTCCTGGTTCATTCTTGGTCTATTTCCTATTCCCTACTGTAGTGTATCTCCAGTAGTTTTCTGAAATAGAGTACATGAATGGTAAATTTTTTGAGACCTTTCATGTCTGAAAATGGTTTTATTCATCCCTCTTACTTTACTTGTAGTTTACCAGGGAATATAATTTTGAATACACTGCTCCATTGTCTTTCTTTTTAAACTGAAATATAATTCACATACCATAAATTTCACCATTTCAAAGTATACAATTCTGTGGTTTTGAATATATACCCCAGGTTGGGAAATCATCACCACTATCTAATTTTAGAACATTTTCATCACCCCAAAAAGAAACTTTGTACCCATTAGTGGTCATTCCCACTCCCCTTTCTTTATTCCCTGGTGCCCACTAATCTACTTTCTGTCTCTATGGATTTGCCTATTGTAGACATTTCATATAAATGGAATCATACAATAGGTTGTCTTTTGTGTCTGGCTTCTTTCACTTAGCACAATATTTTCAAGGTTCATCTATGTTCCAGCTTATCTCAGTACTTTTTATGGCTGAGTAATATTGTATTATATGGACATACCATTTTCTGTTTATTCTTGATCAGTCAATGCACCTATGGGTTATTTCTACTGTTTGGCTATTGTGTTTATGCCTCGATGAACATTTGCTTACAAGTTTTTGTGTGAACATATGTTTTCAAGTCTCTTGGGTACATACTTTAGGAGTGGAGTTGCTGGGTCATCGGGTAACTCTGCATTTTACTTTTTGTGGAAATGACTCTGTTGTCATCTAAACTTCCAAGATTGCTGTTGAGAAGTCCGAAGCCTTTCTGATTTCTGATTCTGTACGTGTGACCTTTTTGGTTTGGTTTGGTTTTTCTCCAGAAGCTGTGGAATCCTCCTTTTATCCCTGAGGTTGTGAAATTTCATAATGCTGTGCTTTGATATGAGTCTATTTTCACCCATTGATCTGGGTACTCGCTGAGCTTATTCAGTTGTGAAATTCACATCCTTGAGTACTGGATGGTTTCTTCCATGGCATCACAATTGCTACTTATAGCTGTGCAATTTGCGCACTGCACAAAGGTACCCTGCTAAGGAGGTGAGTGGGGGCCGAAATGTATCCCAGATTCCGTTCACTAAACCAGGTGTCTCAGCTTGAAGCTACCTCTGCTTGGAGAAGAGGCATATTTTTCTTCGGACATCTTTTTCTGCTCACCAACCTGTGTGCCCGCAGAGTACATTCACCCACAGCAGGTGCTTTTTACTCATTTACACAAAGGTGACATATAAGGTTGGTGGTGGCCCTGCCCTCCTTTTTTTGTGTTCCCTCTTTGGAGCTCCTATTATTCAGACATTGGATCTCCTAGATTCAGTCTTCCATGTCCTTATATTTTCTCTCCTATTTTCCATTTTTTTGTCTTTTTCTTCACTTTCTGAGAAATTCTCCCAAACATGTCTTTGAATCCTATTGCTTTTTTGTTTCTGCATGTTTTAATTTCTAAGAGCTCTTGTTACTGCTATTCTCTAATTTTGCTTTCTTTACAGCATTTTGTTCATGTATCATTTTACCTCTCTGAAGGTGTTAATGATACTATTTTTTGCAGTTTTCTTCTCCCTGTCGTTTCCCTTTTTCTTTTTGTTTTAATGTTTTGGTCTCTGTCTCATGTTAAAGGTTTTCCTCATGGCCATGCGCAGTGGCTCACACCTGTAATCCCAGCACTTTGGGAGACCAAGATGGGAGAACCACTTGAGCCCAGGAGTTCAAGTCTATAGTGAGTGATGATGGTGCCACTACCCTCCAGCCTGGGTGACAGAATGAGACCCTGT
>NW_012151241.1:1107650-1110208 GCF_000956105.1 Propithecus coquereli | reverse complement strand
TGTCCAGATCATTTCTTTCTATTTTTTAGTAGAGACAGGGTCTCGCTCTTGCTCAGGCTGGTCTCGAACTCCCGACCTTGAGCAATCCACCTGCCTTGGCCTCCCAGAGTGCTAGGATTACAGGTGTGAGCCACCGTGCCCGGCCTCATACTTTTATACATTTATCCTATACTTGTTCACTGTTCACTGAGCACTTAAAAATCCAGAAGAAATGTTTTCTATGTCAGCAGCCCTGGCCCACCTAACCCCCAGACTCAGCCCCACCTGGTTGCTGCTCTTCCCTTTGGAGTGGATTTAGTCCCCGCCATGAGCCCCAGCATCCCCTCTCCTCTACATGCAACTAGTTAGTCTAACTGACGTTCTCCCTTAGTCCCTACTCCACTTTGGTCCCCACCAACCTGCCAGCCCCTTGACCTAGAGCCAGACCCTGCTGCTGGGGTCCCTTGTGTCCTCTCAGTGATGCTCCACTTCTTGGCCAGGACTCAGTGTCCAATCCTTTCCCTCTGTCGGATGGGAGCTGGGGACAAGGAGCAGGCCCCTCCACTCTCCACCTTGCATGTGTGTACAAGAATTGGCTCTCAACCCTTAACAGGCCCATCCCCAGCCAAAGGGGAGGCCAAAGGCATCTCTCCTGTGGCATTGTACCAATACCTCAAGGGAGTCTCTTGGGATCCACCTCCAATTTGCCTTTTAGAACTACCTCCTGTCTTCATATACAGCTTATTTGTTTCAGAACACATGCAAATTTCTATTTCTCTGCTTTCCCCTGCTTTGAACTATGCTAGCTGATTTCTGAGCAGCCTTGACGGCCAAAGCTCCCTACCACTTTCTGCTTTCCAACAGTGCCCTCAGGTGGCAGGAATTCTAATTGCAGTTAGCGTAGTGGGACTTGGTCAGAAGCCAATAACCCATAGGCTCCCCTATCACCATCTCCAAGCCTTTAGTGTTATCACAGTCTCTGCAGCAATCAAGAAAGTTCGTAGTTTCCCCAGATACCAACCTTCTCTCCTTCAGATGCAATTATATCAGGAAATTCTAAGCTCCCTGTTTAGGGGAAGGGAGAGGAATTCTCTGAGGCGCCTTTCTGTTTGTGCCGGAAGGAGAAGAATCTTCTGGCAGGGCAATCTGTTGCTCAAAGTTTACCTGGTCTTCTAACAGCTTTAAGTAAGGCCCCTACTCAACGACCCCCACCCCGCATGAAATGCCACCAACAATATCTGTAAGTTCTGCCTGGAATGGAAAGGGACTGCTAGACTATATAGCATAGCTCCTAAGCCACCAAGACTTCCAAACCAATGATTTTACCAAGAGGATAGAATTAGGGCTGGAAATATGCCCACGCTTTCTTAGGGCTTCTGCTGCCACCTCTGACCCCACTTTATCCTAGTCCAAGAAAGGCGTATTTTATATTCTGGTGGAGCTCTAAGCAGCTGTGTCCTGCCTCCTCTACGAGGGAACATTGAGCAGCTTTGTTCAGCAGGCCTGGTTTCCTAAGACTGTGCCATTGTGTGTGAATGCTGCTGACATACTTCCCTATGGAGGACCCTGTGACTCCAGCGACCACTCCCAGACAGCTGTGCACACAGTAGCACATCAATAGCCTCTGTCACTCTGCCTAAGGTACTCCTAGTGGTTGGTCTCTTCCACCTGGACACCCATGACTTGACCACCTTCTCAAGGATCTGTTCTCTCCACTCCACTTTCAACCTCTGCTCCCAGCCTCACCTGGTCTTTCTGTAGGGTGCCTCATACCTGCCTCATGTCCTCCTCCCAGGGTGTTTGGACATATGTTGCCTGCTGGGAAGTATTCTCAGACCTAGAGGCAAGAAGAACTGTCCACCACTGCAAGTATGACCAGAATCACTTTGATGTCTAGAAACTGTGTTTCTGCCAAGTGGCCATACCTCCTCCCCTAAATCCAAGTGTCTACAAGTCCACAGACACTGCTTTTGGCAGGAGTGCCCCAGGCCCTGCATTTCTCCTATGGGAGTCCCAGAGCTCCTCCTCTGCCAAAGCAGCCAGAGCCTCAGTGCTATCTCACCATCTATAAAGAAACCCACCAGCTTCCTCAATAAAATGACATCATGATCCTTTAAGGGTGACAATGCATAGAGATGCCTTGCCATTGGGGGAAGGATTGCTAGACTCATAGCTCTGATTAATTCTTATCTTCAAGATTCATCTTCCCTGGGAGCTCTTTCCCTAATTGCTACTGCCACAACAGTGGAGGCTCTAGCATGTGCTGTTCTCCATCCTCCCAATGTGGTTATGTTATAAGTTGGGGTTAGATCAAAATGCAATTTTATATGATTCTGCCTATGCAAACATTATATACAGCTGAGCATTGTAGCATATTTTGATTCCTCATTTTTTACTTTTTTTTGTTTTTCCTAAAGTAAATAATTCCCTTTTATTTAAAAATTTCTGGGCCAGAAGTGGTGGCTCATGCCTATAATCCCAGCACTTTGGGAGGCTGAGGCGGGAGGATCGCTTGAGCCCAGGAGCTCAAGACCAGCCTGGGTAACATAGCAAGACCCCCATCTCTTTGAAAAATTTTA
>NW_012151241.1:1100362-1105420 GCF_000956105.1 Propithecus coquereli | reverse complement strand
AGAAGAAAAAATTATAGAAAGAAGAGATTTTTCTCAGACATCTTGTAACCCGTGGTTATTTATATTTAAGAAGGGGGTGGGCAGGCACAGCGGCTCATGCCTATAATATAAGTGCTTTGGAGGCTGAAGATGGAGGATTGCTTGAGGCCAGGAGTTCAAGACCAGCCTGGGCAACATAGTGAGATCTTATCTCTACAAAAAATTTTTTAAAAATTAGCTGGGCATGGTGGCATGCACCTGTAGTCCCAGCTGCTTGGGAAGCTAAGGTGAGAGGATCACTTGAGCCCAGAAGTTTAAGGTTATAGTGAGCTATGATTGCACCACTGCACTCCAGCCTGGGCGACAGAGTGAGACCCTGTCTCTAAATAAAATAAATAACTAATTAATTAAAATTTAAATTTTAAAAAGTGAGATTTAAGCAAAGACTTGAAGGAAGCAAGGGAATCAGCCATATAGATAACTTCAGAAAGAGTATTCCAGGCAGATAAAACAGCCAATGCAAAGATCCTAAGGCAGGAACAACCAGTGCGTTCAAATAGCAACAAGGTCACTGTGTGAGGCACAGAGTGAGAGAGGAGGAGATAGGTAGGAGATGAGTTCAGGAGGTAATGAGGTACCGAATCAATGAGGGCCTAGAAGACGATCATAATGTCTTGACTTTTACTCTAAGTGAGATGTGAAGCCCTTGCAAGGTTTTAAGGAAAGGAATGACATGGCTGACTTGTGATTTAAAAGAATCACTCTGCTGCTGTGATGAGAAGGCTCCTTGGAGGTCAAGAGGAGCAGTTGTAGAGAGACCAACTAGAGGAGATATTGCAGGAATCCAGATGAGAGGTGAGAGTGGCACTAGTGGAAATGGTGGAAAGTGGTCATATCTCATATATTTGAGAGGTATAACCAAAATATATCATGACAGTTTGGATGTGGAATGAGAAACAGAAGAGCCGAGGTTGACTGCATAGTTTGGAAGGATGGAGTTGCCATCAACTGAGACGGAGAACACTGCGGCTGGAGCAGGCTTTGGTGAGGATAGATGAAGTGTTCAGATTTTGACATGCTGAGGTTGAGATGTCTATTAGAAATCTAAGCAGAGACGTGAATATGTAAATAGATAAATAAATCTGGAGTTTTGGAGAAAAGTTTAGGCCGGACATATAAAATTGAGATTCATTTATGAATAAATGATTTGCAAAGGGTGGAGGGGAGGCAGAGTAGACAATTCTGAATGCTTTGCTTTAAAGGGGAGCAAAGAAATGGTGTGGTAACTGGAGGGGGAAATAGGGTCAAAGAAGTTTTGTTTTTAAGATGGGAGAGGTAACAGCAGGTTTGATTCCGATGGGAATTATCCTGTAGAAAGCAAGAAGTTGAGGATGTGGAGACAGAGAATTCCTGAAGCAATGTCCTCAAGCACATGAGAGAGGATGGGAACTTGGTAGAATAACTATACATCCTATTTACATTGGGATGGACCCAGTTTTTGCTTTTTGTCCTGGTGACCTGTCTGGTTAGTGTCCTCTTTCTCTCTCAAGTGCACCGGTTTGGACAGTGAGTTTACATGACTACCCTGAATCTAGTGTACCAACAGAGAAATTGGCTTAAGATGACAGAAGGACAGAACACATGCATGCAGATGCAAATAAGTGGGTGGATGGGCTGGCAGGAGTCTATGGAAATTGTCTTCTGATTGCCTCAATTTTTACAGTGAAGTTGAAAGAGCAGGGTCATTAGCTGGAGTGATGATGGGATAGGAGATTGTCGGGGCTTTGAGGAGATAAGAGTAGGAGTGAAATATTGGTGTTTCTCTTTTCCTGATCTCCCCATCCTTAGGATTTATGTCTTCTTTAATTCCTTTATTAGTCTTAGTAGGATTTTAGGTTGTAGCAAAATTGAATGCATGCTAATTATCTAGAAATTATCTAGAAAAGGACTACCCATTCCATTTCTTTCACACTTTAACTTGGTGGTCTCCAAAGTAGAGTATAAGCACCCCAGAAGGTTTTTAAAAACTGTCCTTTGGGGTGCAAGAAAAGTACCAAAGGACTTTTATTAATAATGGTTTTAACTCACCATTGTAGAATTTCTATTTTTGTTTTAAAATGTTTCAAAATAAATAATTTATAAATAAATATACATGTATTGGGGCACATGCTCAATATTTGTTACTGATAGAGGTCCACAATCAAAAGCACTTGGAGGCCACTGCATTAAACTATTAATTTATGTAAAGATAAATTACATTGATTTCAATTCACACATGATTTGATTTATAGCTACATCATGAAAAAAGTCACTACAAGTGATATTGTAAAGAAATTATGCTTGCAATAGGAATGAATCTAATGTACCTGTAAGAACTCACCATGCGTCCTGGAACAAACCTCCACTCAAACTTTTTTTGTGTGTGTGTGTCACCCTTGTGGAGGGGCCATGCTAATCTTTTCTGTATTGTTCCAATTTTAAGATATGTGCTGCTGAAGCAAGCACTTTCCACCCAAACTTTGATAACTCAAGAAAAATGTGTTTTTACTTCCCCATTTAACACTGATTCTTTCCTGTTAAGCCTGGTAGGCATTACTCTACAGTGCCTTTGGGACCCCATTAAATTATCAATGACATATTTTTGTAAGTGCCCAACTGCCATAGCAAGTATGAGTTCTCCTGCCTACATAAAAACTGATAGGAATTTGCATACTCATCCCCTTTAAGTATGTATTGTTGCATGGACCTTCAGTTCATCGTGTGTGGCAATAATGTTAAGGAGTGACTTAGGGTCTGTGAAGCAATAAAAATAAGATCTAAACTGAGAGAACTAATGATGAAGGAGAGGAGCATTCAAGAAATGCTGCTGATCTCTGGTTGGTTGTTAGTTGAAAGGAGCAGTTACACTTTAGCTTTTGCACTTGAAACTTAAGTATTTCATTCTTTTTGCTTTGCCCATCTTTAGTAACTGTCTGTAATTCCTAACGGATTCAACTTAATTAATCCAGTGTTAAAGCGGGGATCCATAAATGGAGTTTTAATTTAGAGATATCCTATTATAGCCCAATGTTCCCAGCATAATGAATTCCCTGTATAATTAAAGGTTTGATTAAACTAGAACCTACGAAAATACCATAATAAATGTTTCTGCATTAATAGGTCCATAAATAGATCCGAAGGTTGACCCAGTAATCTTTATAGCTTAAATGTATTCAAATAATTTACTATAACTTTTACCAAGGCAAAGCAAAAAAAAAGCATAATTTCTATGGTTATAAAAGAAATAAAAGTAGTACATCTGCATGAAAAAATAGAAAGTGTGAACAGGATCATGTCTGTCTGCCCAGCTGCAAAGATCTGGCATCTACCTACCACGAGAGGGCAGTAGCGCTCAACCGTTAATGGGGAACCCGACAGAGCACCCGAGGCTTCAAAAGGAATCATTAGAGCCTGTTGTTAACGCATCAGTCTCTGCAAGGGACAGGGAAACAGGAACAATCGCCCAGACACGTTCAGAGCTTCAGTCCCTAGTAACAATAAGACAGGAAATAAGCAACAGGGTCTTATGAAAGAGAGTGACCTCGCTCCCAGTCCCAGTGTCCTTGAATCACCATGGAGATGGCGACCGGCTTAATAAAGGCTGCAGAGAGGGGTCTGTTGATTTGGATGTTCAGATAAGAACACTGGAACTGAGAGCTCTTCAATGCGGAATCGGGAAGGGCAGAATAAGAGCTGTGGGAAGCGGCAGAGCTGTTTTGTCTCAGAAAATTAGGACTGGTTTTAGAAGTGTCCTAGGTGAATTTTATTTTATTGAAATTAGATTCATAATACTGGGACATTACGATAATCAAAGTAATCTTTGGAAATTTGTAGCATCTTGTAAAGTTTCCAGGAAGCTAATTGGTAGAAAGAAGGATCAATTATAAATACACCCTCAGTATTTTCAGCAAGTATATTGATTGGTTTAGTATTACCCATAAAATGAGATGAATCAGGTATTTTTAATGTGCTCTCATGGCTAGCATCTGTTTTGTTTTGTTTTGTTTTGTTTTGTTTTGTTTTAAAAGCAGATATTTCATTATGAAAGTAACTATAATGTAGTTACCAAGTACCAACCACCAACCATGTAACAAGAGTTTTACGCATATTATTTTATTTATTTTTGTTTTGTGTTGTTTTTTAATTTTTAAATTATTATAGGTACATAATAGTTGTATGTCTTTACAGGGCACATATGATGTTTTGATGGTTTTGTTTTTATTCATAATTGTCACTAATGTTACTGAGCTATAATCTGGAAAGACTTTTTCAGTATTTGAAAAATCTAATTCAATTATTCCTTAATTTAATGTTTCACTTCAACATTTATGAAACACTTACAATCGAGTGAGAAAAAACAGTGCCTCTGTGTGTGTGTGTGTGTGTGTGTGTGTGTTTTAAGACACACAGAGAATTTTAGAATAATAATTGTTTCTACATGTCTTAAAGTCAACTTCAAATAAAAATTGAGACTTGTGAATGTTTTCCACATTTTATGTGCCTTTCCTATCTTATATATTACATTTTGTTGTAGTTGTTCCTTCCAAACTATAGGAAATCGCATCTGGATCCCAAACTTTAAAAAAAAAAAAAACTATAGGAAACCTAAACCTAATTCAGGAAACCTTGTTCCTTTGTGTTGATAAAAGACAGGAAAATAAGTGCTCGCTTCGGCAGCACATATGCTAAAATTGGAACAATACAGAGAAGATTAGCATGGAAATAAATTTTTAATATTAAAAAAGACAGGAAAATAAAATGTTCTGTTTTGTAATTCTAATAAATAATTGTCATTACTGTTAATAAGCTATTAGAAGATATGATATTTAAAAGTTCTTACTCAATTATAACATAATGTTTTATTCAGCTCAAGTCAGCAAACGTTTATTAGGTTAGGCACTGAGTTAGACACTAAGAATAACAAAAACAGATAAAACGTAGACGTGGGGTTGGGAGGCCTCTGAAAGGAAGGTAATTAATATTTTTGAGCAACTACTCTGTGACAGATCTTTGCATATTATTAAGCCTTATAACAATTCT
>NW_012151241.1:1080417-1096797 GCF_000956105.1 Propithecus coquereli | reverse complement strand
TACTTGGGAGGCTGAGGCAGAAGGATCGCTTGAGCCCAGGAGTTTGAGGTTGCTGTGAGCTAGGCTGATGCCACAGCACTCTAGCCTGGGCAACAGACTCTGTCCCAAAAAAAAAAAAAAATTCAAATAAAGGGAAACTGAGGCTTGAAGTCTGATGGCCATTCTTTACTCTAAATTTCTCTCTGAGGGGCCTGGAGAAAGTCACACCCACCTTAACATTCCTGTCCAAGACAAAACCTTGCTTCCTTAACCAATTGCTATCCAAAGAATCTCTGAATCCACCTATCTCCCCTAAGTTCCCTCTTCAAGATATCCTGCCCTTTCAGACCAAACTAATGCATAACCTCCATGCATTGATTTACAATTTTGCCTGCAACTTCTGCTGTCCTAAAATATATCCCTGCCTTTAAAAAACACTTGCTTGTAAGCCATAGGGGAGTTTGGGTGTTAAGGGTTAGCTGCCCATTCTCCTTGCACGGCGTCATGCAATAAAAATGCCTCTGTCTTCCACTGCAACTCTTGGCGTCAGTGTCTGGCTGTGCTGTTTGAGGTGAGCGGATGCCAGTTTGGTTTGGTAACATTTTCTGATTCTAAATTAAACTCACTGCTTGGTGGTGGGGGCATTCTGAACCATCTTTGGTCCAGAATGCTGCCCAGTTCCAGAAAATTTTTCTTGCTCAACAAAACTTTGTTAAATTTAAAAGTAAATAAATAAATAAACATCGCCTATTTCTCTGTCCTTGAGCGTAGTAATTACCCTCAATAGGTGTTCCATCATGTAGTGATTAACCACATTTAAACTCCCTCTCAATCTACTGCCTGAGCTTAGACTGTCCTGCTCACAGACCTCAACTAATGAGGCAGCTCTAGGTGACCATATTTTGTACCATGTGACTAACTCTCCAACCATAGCTGTTTGAATTGGGGTTGATCTTTCATCAAAGTGAGGCCAATTTGTGAAATGGTGTAATATAAAAAGTACCCAAACCATGACAAAACGAACTGGGAAATAGCAACAGGAGCAGTGTCTAAAAGGATGTTAAGTGTTTATGTTAGGTAGATAGTGAGGGATTCTGGGTCTCCTAGGGATGAAAGTGGGTGCTATTGCCTTGGTACAATTGCCCCACCTGGGAGGAAGGACAACGGTGGACCCCAGGCCCCCATCTTGGTCCTTTTTCACCCTAATCCTCTCCCAAGTGACTGCCATACCTGGGGGAGGAGGGAACACCCTATGAATCGACCAATCATAACTTAGTGCACCAGCTGCAAAAGAATCCAGAGGACTCTCCAGCCCACAGGCCAAGCAGCACAGGTAACATAGAGTCCAGAAATTGAACTAGAACAACCCCCACATAGTTAAGACTCAAGTCATGCAACTCCCAACTGTCCAAGCAAAGTGGTTCCATGGTGATGTCTGAGCCACAGGGAGGTCCTAATCCAGGCATTATGAAACAAGACTAAGACCATAACCAACCCCTTTTTGCACCCTTCATTTTGCTCTCCCTTTGCTGCGACAATGGGTCCAGTCATCATCTGTGGCATATGTACCATGCTCTGTAAACATATATCTTGCTCTTGCTCTGTAATCTGATCTTTTTCTCCTCAATAAACCTCATTTTCATGCTTGCCTTACTTTGGTGCATCTGGTCATTCTTCAGCCATGAGCGTGTCAAGAATCAAATCTGACATTTAGAGGCCAAAGGTGTCATGACAGCCTTAAAGCAGTTGAAACATACGCCTTCCAGACCCTACAAGTTAGTAGAAGCTGTAAATAGAGAAAAGGTGTGGAGAATGAGTAGTTGACTGGGGAAAAGAGTGGGCACAAAGAGAAGCAAAGACTGAAAGTAGTGAAGTTAACATTAGTAACATAAATGTTAAAATATTAAATGGAAGATTCATGAGTTTGGGTGCAGAGATTCCCAAAGTTGCCTTGGATCCAATTCTAGTCAAATTGTGTTATTGAAGTCTCGTATATGTTGTCGAAACCACAAGGTGGTTTCAGTCTAGGTTCAGTTGCCCATGGCACAAAGATCCAATCATTGAGACAACAAGGATTGCCAAGGAAGAGAGGAATTCTTTAAATATGACAGATGGGAGAAGTTGTGTCAAATCTGTCTCTCCAACTAAGGGAGACCATGGGATTTTAAAGGAGAGGCCATGTGCATAGGGACAGGGCATGGTGTAACTAACAAGGAGCTACATGCATTGGGGGCAGGTTTTGAGGGATAATGAATTTTGGCATCTGGAAGTCTCCCCAGGGGCCTTCAAAATCTCAGTTCCTTTGTCTTGCAGAAAATCCACCATTTCTACGAAACAACTCAAAAGGTAAGTAGTTAGTTAAGGGAGAGGATTATGAAAATCATATGGAACAATTGAAATTCGTTCAGTACATTTCTGGAAATCTAAGATAGTTGGCATTCTCTACTGTATAACCATCAGGAATGTGGAAGTGATGATATTATCTTATATTAGTTCACCCTGCTTCTATCCTTATAGCATCTCCCCCTAAAGTTACCAAAGTTGGGTTCTAAAATATTAGGAAGCTTCTCTGCGCCCCTGATTCACTGCTTCAGTTGCCACCAGTGCTGCAGACTCTACCAAATGATCGAAGAACTCTCTGCAACACTGCATCTGAGAAATCAACCTTCTGGCTTTGGGAAAATCCCATGACTGCTTCATTACAATGTCCCAAAGGCAATGGGAGAGTACAGAATTCAAAACACCGTTTCAAAACTCAGATTATCTAGGATATTGAGGTTTCCACTGGGTAATTTTTGTGCAACTAATTCCCCATTCAGTCTCTTCAAGCAAGAGGCAGACAGCCCTAGCAGGTGACTTTATTTTTTACTCTTTATTCTTTTTATTTTAAGCAAAGTAATACATGCTGATACTCATCCTGTTAACACAGGTCTGTTGAGACCAGAGCATTTCCCAGCCCCACGTCACCTCCATTTTCCTTGCTTCTGAGTCAACTACTTTCAATTCTTTTTGTTCAGGAGTTGGTAAACAACCCATGAGCCAAATCTGGTCAACTGCTTGTTATGGTAAATAAAGTTTTATTGGAACAGCCATGCCCATATTGTCTATGGGAGCTTTCACTCTACAAGGGCAGAGTTGAGCAGTAGCCAGAGACCGCATGAATCCCAGGGCCTAAAATATTTACTATCTGTTTGCAGAAAAAGTTTGCCAACACTCATTTTGGTTGTAGCTTTTTTTCTGAGACAGAGTCTTGCTCTGTTGCCTGGGCTAGAGTGCCGTGGTATCAGCCTAGCTCATGGCAACCTCAAACTCTAAGCTCCAGCAATCCTCCAGCCTCAGCCTCCCAGAGTGCTAGGATTACAGGCATGAGTCACCGTGCCCTGCCCTGGTCGTACTTTTGACATTTACTTCCATATTACTAAAGAACATGGTTTTGTGGCTACTTTTTTTTTTTTTCTGATTTAGGCAATATCTATTAACTTCCCAGTATGCAATACAAAGATTTAGCTCCTTCCTCAGTGTTAAGAGTGGTGAACTTACTAGGTGCTCACGGCAAGAGTGGAGAAAGATTTTTCACACAAAGTTTAAGACAGAAAGAAGGAAAAGTTTATTTTACTTTTTCCACATGGAAAAAGGGCCAGTACAGAAGTGAAAAAGGGAGAGAGGAGGTGCTGGCCTAGAAAACCGCTACTGGGGCTTTTTATTTAGGGGTTGTAAAGAGAGGAAGAAGATTTATGGCTGTAGCCAAATTAACAGGGTATAGCTGTCAAACTGCGGCATTCATTTCTTTTTTTTTTTTCTTAGTGGCCAGCTGGTAACAGAAGCGCCAAGAGTTGGCTTCTCCCATTTTCCTTGGAGACAGACTTATCAGTGTGGATGTGCTCTTGTCTGTGATTTTGTCCTTGAGATATGGTTTTGGGCAGGAACTAAGGGCTGAAGCTCATACTCCTGCTGTTTGCTCAGGAACTCAAGGCTGTAAAAGCAAATTTTCAAAAGCAATTTAGTGTATAATCTATAGAATATAAAAGAGAAAGGCTTACATTTCCTTTCTGTATGCTCAGCTCTTTTCAGATGTTGTAAAAATAGAACCCTGCGGGGTGGGGTGCCTGTTAAAGAGAGAGTTCACATTACTGATTTTAGCCCTTACTGAGAGACTGTGGGTTTAGATAATTTTTTCTGTTATTTCATTAGCAAGGCTGTCCTTTCACTCAGCACATACACACACACACACACACACACACACACACACACACACACAGACTCTTCTCATCCATTCTTTCTAATATTATTATATGGTAATTTAAGTTAGAAGAAATCAATATTTAGTGTTTACAGTATCATGATCATGTATGCTATTTAGGGCTTAGCCCTGTAGTAAATCACAATTGTTTTCCATTCCTGCACTTCTTTCTGTTTTCCCAGAGATAATGTCAAAAGAAAACTGGAGTGGCTATAATATCACACAAGCAGATTTCGGAGCAAAGAATATTATCATGATAAAGAAGGTTATTTCATAATGAAAAAGGGGTCAATTAAGAAGATATGACAATCTTAAACATTTGTACACCTAATAATGGAGCTTCAAAATACATGAAGCAAAAACTGATAGATTAGTAGTTGCCTAGGGCTGAGGAGTTTGGGGAAAAATGGGAGTGACTAACGGGTACATGATTTCTTTTTTTGGCATTGAAAATATTCTAAAATTGATTGTGTATAATTCTTTGACTATATTAAACATGATTGAATTGCACACTTTAAATGGGTGAATTGTATGATACCTGAATTATATCTCAATAAACATGTTTGATAAAAGTTAAAAAGATACTATACTAGATGGAAATCTGGATCTACACAAAGATATGCAGATAACCAGAAATGGTGAATATGTGGGTAAACATAATATTTTTCTTATTTTAAAAATCTTTTTTAAAAACCTGTTTAAAGCAAAAATAATTTATTGTGCATTTATAACACAGGTAGAAGTAAAATTGTGACAATAGCAAAAATATAGGAGGGAAAATGGAAGAATACTTTTGTAAGCTTCTTATACTATACATAAAGTGGTATATTCTTGCTTTAAGGTAGACTGTGCTAAATTAAAGATGTTAGAAACCCTAGGGCTGGGCGTGGTGGCTCACGCCTGTAATCCTAGCATTCTGAGAGTCCCAGGCGAGAAGACTGCTTGAGACCAGGATCTTGAGACCAGCCTGAACAAGAGTAAGACCCTGTCTCTATAAAAAATAGAAAATTTAGCCAAGCGTGATGGCTCGCGCCTGTAGTCTCAGCTACTTGGAGACTGAGACAGGCGAATCGCTTGAGCCCAGGAGTTCGAGGTTGCAGTGAGCTATGACGATGCCACTGCACTCTAGCCCCAGCATCAGAGTGAGACTCTGTTTCAGAAAACAAACAAAACCCGCCCCCCCAAACCCTAAAGCAACCCCCTTAAAAAAATAACAACTATAGCTAATAAGCCAACAAAGGAGGCAGAATCATGCAAATCACAAGCTGAATTATTAAAAATTTCTCTATAAATCAAGAGAAGGCAAAAAGAGGTGGGCGAGGGAGAGAGAGAAAACAAGATGTGAAAAACAGAAAACAAACAGCAATCATAGTTACTTTAATGAAAATGTTTTAAACACCCACACTAAAAGGAAGAGATTGTCAGACTGTATAAAAAAAGCAAGACCCGCTACGTGCTATCAACAGGAGATCCAATTTGAACATAAATTTTGTCATTCCCTTCTTCCCACTGATTTCTAGGTAGCCGGTCAGCTCCGAAACAAAACAGAGGCCGTAGGATCCGCTTCTCAGCAGATGGGAAGTGATTTCCATCGCGCTAGCCAACCGATACGCGAGTTCCCCGCCACCCAAAGCCGCGCGAGAGTTTACTTGCGGCGCCGGCGTCAGCGTCACGTCGGCGTCGGCTTCGGCCACGTTCAGCGGACACGGGAGCAAGATGGCGATTCCGGGCAGGCAGTGAGTGATCCGGGAGTTAGGGTCAGGCTGGGGAATGAGAAACTACAGCGACTGTGTCTTTGGCCGAGGAGTTAAAGTGCGGTGGAAGTGAAGGGGCTGTGTCGTCAGGGAAAGAGACGGGAAAATACCCAGAAGTCCTGAGGAACATATATTCCCCTCCCCCATACATTTTCCAGGCTGGAAGCCCGAAGTTTGAGGGAGAAACTTGTGAGGAAATAAAGGAAGTTAGGCTGAGGGGCAGAGAGCGAGACTTTTCTATTTTCCAAAAGCTCGGTCTGAGGCCCCTCAGTCTTGCTTCCTACCCCGCGCTTGAGTTTCTCCCCGCTTGGATGCTCTCGGGCAGTAAGAAGAGAGACAATTCCTGGCTTCCTTAGAGGGCCTTGTTCTTGGCAGAAGCTCAAGTCCTGATTCCCGCCCTCCCTTCTCGTTTTAGGAATATTGTTCTGAGAAGCCACAGAAAAGGGTAGGCATGTAGGGAACTGGGGCATACGTTGCCGCAAAAGAGACAAATGTTGTACGTATTTGAAAGTTTTGCCTTTGATGTGTAATCCATACTTTGATGCGGCTTCCTGTGGTCTCTGCTTCTTAAAGGCCAAAATTCGAGAAACATTAAATGAGTTGGATCTGATGGGATGGTTCTCTCACATGCTCCGAGACAAAGCAAGTGAGCTTAATAAAGTGTAATAGGAACTTTCCCCATGGCTACTTAGGTTTTTCAGTTAATTTAATCTTTAAAGTTTTCGTGGGTTGCACACTATCCAATGACTTCCTAAAAACTGTGTAAAGTACACAATAGAAAAAAATGTAGCCGTTTTCTTGACTTGTTAGACCACAGGGATAATTTAAAGCATTTTTATCTTTAGTGGACATGAACTGAGCTTTCCACCAACGTGTCTTTTTTAAACTGTTGATACCACTTCACCATCTAAAACATTTCTGAGCTGTTCATTTACTTCTCTTCTTTGAAAATGGTATTTGAGTTTGACCTGGGTCCACAAATAATGACTTAGAGTAATTATAAAATGGCATATTAGAATTTTGAGATAACTGAAAATCAGTAACAGTCTGTTATGTGTTCATAAGGCTTATGGCATGTTTTGATTTGATATCTTCATCCGGAAGAGATAGTGGATGTATTATTTTTTAACATTTAAAGATAATAGTGTAATTTCTGTTTCAAAAAAAAATATGCAGGTATGGGCTTATTTTGCCAAAGAAAACACAGCAGTTGCACCCTGTTTTGCAAAAACCGTCAGTGTTTGGGAATGATTCTGATGATGATGATGAGGTAAGGGATCCTATATTTCACTCCTGCATTGTTGGAAATGTAAAATTTTTGAAAATTGAACTTCTGAGTTTGATGTCTTTGCGTTTATTAATTTGTCAATACAATGTTTCAGAGTATGGATTATCAAAAGGAATGTTTAAAGAAAGAAACCACCAATTTTTCTTTCTTTAGAATTTTTTTTTCCCAAAATTTGTGAACTTCACTTACTTTTAAACAGTTACACAAAGTAATTTCAGACAGCTAAAATTGATGTAACAAAATTATCGCTGTAAAGATCCCTAGGAATGAGTTAATAAGATGTCACCAATTTCCTAGAAATTTTTATTAGCAAAGTAGTTTCTGATTAGTTAACCATGATTTAAGATGATTGTATAAGAATTCTTTATTGGACTACTTTTATGGTTATTTCTTCAGTGTCTGCTAGATGTAATTGCTCAGTTATAATTATAGTAGTAAATAAAGTTACCATTGATAGCACTGCTAAAACATCTAATATGAACATTTTCTATTTTAGCAGCCAAAACTGTTTTCCTGTGAAACCCACAATGTATAGCAGAAACAACCCCAAATGTGTGCTTATCTAATATTCCAGTCATGTTTTTATCTCTCTTAAAACAAAGACCTTTGCATCAGTTAATCTGGGACTTCTTTTGGTCTGGCAGAAAAATAGCTTTTCAGTTAGTTTACTAATTATGTATTCGGCTCTATATGGCTCACATTTTTTACAAATAGAGATATAATTTACATATAATAAAATTTGCAGATTTTAAGTATATGGGTTGATGATTTTTGACAAATGTATATGCTGCAATCAAGATGTAGAACATTTCCCTCTCCCGTGAAAGTCCTTCCACACCCCTTTTCAGTCAACCTCCCCACATTCTGCCCCAGATAACTGCTCACATTTTCGTCACTTGGATTAGTTTTGCCTGTTCTATTAATAGAATTTCATATAAAAGGCATCGTACAGTACGAACTCTACGTCTGACTTCTTTTACTTAGTATAATGTCAGTGAGATTAATCCATGTAATTGTAGAATCATGTGGTTTTTTTGTTTTGTTTTGTTTTTTTAAAGTAGAGATGGGTCCTGCTGTGTTGCCCAGGCTAGACTCAACTCCTGGGCCCAAGCGATCCTCCTGCCTCAGCCTCCCAAGTAGCTGGGACTATAGGTGTGTGCCACGACACCTGGCTAATTTTTCTATTTGTAATAGAGACAGGGTCTCATTCTTGCTCAGGCTGGTCTTGAACTCCTGAGCTCAAGCGATTCTCCTGCCTCAGCCTCCCAGAGTGCTAAGATTACAGGTATAAGCCACCGTGCCCAGCCTCAACTTTAGATTTTTAAGTAGTTTTTGAGTAGGTCAGTGATATGACCACAGTTTTATCTTGGGAAGATAACTCTTAAATTGTAAAGTACAGATGGGGAGAAATGAAAGTTGAGGGTCAAGATGCCTGTTGGAAGGCTTTTATAGTTCAGGTGAGAAATGACAATCTTAACTAGGGTGTGGTCAGTGGGAATAAATCAAGACAAATATGAGAGATACCACAGAAATAAACAGGACCTGGCAGCCAAATTGAATATATGGGAAAGGAAAGAGATGAGTTGTATATTAACTGTAAGGATTTCTATTCTGGGTGGCTAAGAAGGTTAACACAGGAGGAAGGGCAGGAGATTTGACACTCGTGTCCATTTGTTTATTGTACAGTGGAGAAGCAGATAACATTTTAAGATTTATTTACAGGATCTTTTTTTATCCTTATGTAAGATCTTTTTTTTGTCATTTCCCCCCATTAAAAAAAATTGAGATATAATTCACATACCGTCTACTTCACCCTTTTAAAGTGTACAATTCACTGGTTTTTAAGAGTTATACAGCCATCACCTATCTAATTTTAGAATATTTTCATCACCCAGAAAGAAATCTAGTGCTCATTACAGTCACTCCTCATTCTCCCCACCCCCACATCCTGGCAACCACTGATCTACTTTCTATTTCTGTGGTTTTGCCTGTTCCGCATGTTTCATGTAAATGGAATCATGCAATAGATGGCCTTTTCTGTCTAGCTTCTTTCACATTAGTGTTAGCAAAATGTTTTCAAGGTTTTAACATGTATCATGTATCAATACTTTATTTCTTTTTACTACTAAATAGTATTTCATTATATGTATATACCACATTGTATTTATCCATCGGTGGTAGGCATTTGGGTTTTTTCAAATTTCTGGCTATTACAAATAGTGCTGCTATAAACATTTGTGTATAGGTTTTTGTGTGGACATATATTTTCATTTCTGTTGGATATATGCTTAGGAGTCAAATTGCTGGTTCATATAATCACTCCATGTTTTACTTTTTGAGGAACTGCCAGGCCGTTTTCCAAAGTGGCTGCACAATTTTGCATTCCCATCAGCAGTGTACTAGGGTTTCGACATTTCCACATCCTTTCTAACACTACTTATCTTTTTTATTATAGCCATCTAGTGGGTGTGAAGTGGTATCTCATTGTGGTTTTGATTCACATTACCCTGATGGCCAGTGATGGTCATTTTTGTATCTTTGGAGAAATGTCTATTTGTGCCATTTACCTGTTTTTTAATTGGGTTGTCATTTTATAATAAGTTGTAAAAGTTCTTTATATAATCTAGATACAGGTACCTTATTAGATGTATAATTTGTAAATATATTCTCCCTGTCTATGGATTGTCTTTTCACTTCCTTGAAAATGTCCTTTGATGTACAAAAGTTCAGTTTTGAGGAAATCCAATTTATTTTTTTCCTATGGTTGCTAGTGCTTTGGTGTCATATCTAAGAGACCATTGCCTAATCCAAGGTTACAAAGGTTTATACTACGTTTTCTTCCAGGAATGTCATAGTTTTTGCACTTAAATTTAGGTTTTTGATCCACTTTGAGTTAATTTTTGTATCTAATATTAGGTAGGGCTCCAACTTCATTCTTTGCATGTGGATATCCAGTGACCCAACACCATTTGTTGTTTCCCATTAAACATCCTTGTGGATTTATTTATTTACTTACTTTTAACTCTGCTTCTGTTTTATGGCCTTCTTCCCTTTGTGGGGTTTGTTTTCATATACAAATAATTTTTAGAATCACTTACCATGGATATAGCAGAAAGATTGGACGTGCTTATCTTGCACTTTCACATTAAATCATCCCAGCATACTGTGTAACACAAAGCAATGTGAAATTACCACAGTATACCCCAGTTTGAGAAGGATGAGTTTGCACAAGTAATCTAGAAAGTTTACCATGTTATTGCTGTTTCTTTTCCATTGTGAAATGAAGCTGTGGTAGCTGGACAGTGGGTACATTAGAATCGGAAAATACAGGCCTGGGCCATTTTGTCGTAGCTTGCTTTCTCCTTCCTTCCCTCTTTTGTCTTTTCCTCCTCCCTATAGAGAATTGGTTATATATGTGATGAAAGGCTCAAGGTGCCAAAAAAGGAATGGTGAGGCAATCCAGAGATAAGTAGTAGTTAAGCAAGTAGTGGGCCTGTCATTCCAACACTTGGGGAGGCCAAGGCTGGAGGATTGCTTGAGGCCAGGAGTTTGAGACCAGCCTGGGCAACATGTGAAGACCCCATCTCTACAAAAAATTTAAAAAATTAACCAAGTGTGGTGGTACATGCCTGTAGTCCCAGCTACTTGGGAGGCTAAGGTGGGAGGATTGCTTGAGCCCAGGAGTTCAAGGCTGCAGTGAGCTGTGATTGTGCCACTGCACTTCAGCCTAGGCGACAGAGAGAGACCTGGTCTCTCAAAAAAAAAAAAAAAGGTAGGAGATGGTCCTAGAGGCCAGGGGCCAGGGTTACCTGGTAGGAACTGGGCTTATCCAGAAGGAGCCAAAGCCACTGGGGAGATTCAGTCTTAGAGAGAAAGGGAGAAATACCTGGTTTCTCCCACGTTCCAGTATACCGTGGGTCCCCAACCTATGGTGAGTTGCATAATTATTTCATTATATATTACAGTGTAATAATAATAAAGTGCACAATAAATGTAATGCGCTTGAATCGTCCTGTAACCATCCGCCTGCTCTCTGTTCCGTGGAAAAATTGTCTTCCATGAAAATGGTCCCTGGTGCCAAAAAGGTTGGGGGACTGCTGCGATATACCATCTCTGTTTTCCATTGGGGGAGCCCATCCAGAAGCTAACTGACAAGGCAGCTGCAGCCTATTTCTTAATGAACAGAATATAAAACTGTTCTTTAGCATGATTCTTCATTACCTATAAAAAATCAGTCTGGTGAGTTGCAACTTGTTCTTGTACTGAGAAGTAAATTTCTTAGTTGAGTATATTTAAATATTTGTGAGGTTTGAATGTATATTAAAATCTTTTTTCATAATCAACAACAAAATTACGAGTGCTTTGGAAAAATGCAGAGAAAGATATTTCATAATTCCCCACATGAGGAGAGCATTTGATACTCCTGGAAAGGAGTTATTACGAAGCAAAGCTATCTGTTATTTTCAGCAATTCAGCAGAACCAAGTAAGTAAGACTTTACAAATTTAAGATCAGACTTTCTCTCCAGTGGTCCAGCAGAGGGGGCCCTAGCACATGAATTCTGTTTCATTTTGTGTTTATATTCAGGTTTAGTTTAAAAATGAGAAAGTGGTAGTCCATTGCTTTTAATTATTGTTGAATTCCTCTTTTTAAAATTATCAAAACTAATTAGTTATAATTGTTATTTCATTCAAAGGTGGGAGAGATGGCAGAGGAGGTTAAAGTTTTTAACCCATATGAGTAAGAAAACATGTTCTGATGGTGCCGTCTGATCATAAGTGTTTGAGTGGTTTTGCTATCATAGTAATGTGTTTATTGATTGCGTTGTTTCCATCTGTCCTTTTTTCCAGTCGCATTGTCAACACCTTCATGACTTTTCTCTCGGGTTATTATAATAGTTTTGTAACTAGTTTTCTTACTACCTTTCTTCCTTCAAATTATTTCAAATAGTGTAGTCAGATCTTCCTAAAGCACGATTCTAATCACTGTTACTCACTTGCTTCTGAACCTGATTGTAATTTAAATCTAAAGTGCTAGGCTCTACGTCTATCCCCTTCCCAACCCTGGCCCCTTTCCCCCTTGCTCCCCCAAAAATAAATAAATAAATCTAAAATGCTAATCCTGACATTGAAAACCTTAATGCTTTGGCCTTAAAATGCTTATTAACATTTTCTCCTAACTCCATTCCTCCAAGCAAAGTACACTGTCACAGTTGTAGTTTTTTGTAGCTCTGCTTTTCTTTACACTGGAAGTCTTCTCTCTGTCTGTGTAATTATAATTATACAGGATGGCTGTATTATAAATTATATTTATACAGGATGGCTATATTGTAAATTGCAGCCATCCTTCAAAACCCAGTACAAAAGCTACTTCTTTCAAGATACCTTCTTTGATTTTCCCTACTGGATATAATCTCTTCCTTTTTCTGACAGCCTTTTTTTGAGACAGTCTTGCTCTGTTGCCCAGGCTAGAGTGCTGTGGTGTCAGCCTAGCTCACAGCAACCTCAAACTCCTGGGCTCAAGCAATCCTCCTGCCTCAGCCTCCTGAGTAGCTCAGACTACAGGCACGTGCCACCATGCCCAGCTAATTTTTCTATTTTTAGCAGAGATGCGATCTCACTCTTGCTCAGGCTGGTCTCGAACTCCTGGGCTCAAGCGATCCTCCTGCCCCGGCCTCCCAGAGTGCTAGGATTACAGGAGTGAGCCACCACACCCGGCCTTTCTGACAGTCTTTACCTTTCTTATAGCACTTAGTTTTTTAAGCCTTGTATGATAAATTGTTTACATACATGTCTTGTCACTATACTAGAGTATGAGCTCCATGTGTTAGGATCTGGACATCTCGGCTAGCTTCTAAGAATGAGTAAGGTTATTTACTCAGGTGCTCTAGCTGTCTATGTTGTAAAGAGCTAGATAGATAGATGTTTTAGGTTTTTCAGGTCAACTATTCTACTTGGCATGAAAGCAGCCATTAGACAATGTGTAAATGGTGAGCATGAGTAATAAGTGTTCTAATAAAACTATATAAAAATGGGGTGGGCTGTTTTTGGCCCACAGCCTATAACTTACCGATCACTGTTCTATATGATTATTCTTAAAAGCACTTGTGATAACAAATATTTCACAAGAATTATAAGGTGATTAGTGACTAAGAAATTCCTTTTAGATGTTTACTTGTGATAAATGCTCATTTTGCAGAGTGTAATGAATTTTCCTTTTAATTTTGGCAATTGATATGCTTATTTCTAGACAATATATTTATAAAATCCAATTTTGCAACATAAGTCATGCCATCAAGAGGTATGATGCATGCAACCTGAAAATTGTTGCTTCAGATAAAGAAATAAAACCCTTTGACTTCTTTTTTTTTTTTTTTTTTTTTTGAGACAGAGTCTCACTCTGTTGCCTGGGCTAGAGTGCCATGGCGTCAGCTTAGCTCACAGCAACCTCAAACTCCTGGGCTCAAGCCATCCTCCTGCCTCAGCCTCCCGAGTAGCTGGGACTACACGCACGCGCCACCATGCCCGGCTAATTTTTTTTCTATATGTATATTTTAATTGTCCAGCTAATTTCTTTCTATTTTTAGTAGAGACAGGGTCTCGCTCTTGCTCAGACTGGTCTCGAACTCCTGAGCTCAAATGATCCACCTGCCTTGGCCTCCCAGAGTGCTAGGATTATAGGCATGAGCCACCGTGCCCAGCCCTTTGACTTCTTTAGAAGAGAGCTCTACTGAGAGCTCAACCAATTCCATCTGTAGTTCTTTAGGTGCCTTGGTAACATCAACTAGGTGAGGCTGAAATGCTGATTTGAGTGTAATGTCCTGATTCTCAAAGTCAGTGAACCTTTCATTGGATTCTCCAATTAATGGATGTATAAGAGGTCTATTCTTCAAATGATTCACATATGTCATCCTGCCCTGCTCATCAGTGACCTTTGCTAACTGGGGAAAATGTTCATCTGAAATTTCCTTTTGAAGAAGAAATATTTTGAAAAAAGAGCTTTGTTTTTGAAATGCTTGGATTTTTTTGCCACGTATCGTATATAGACAGTTTTACCTTGCAAAGAAATATTCAAGTCGTTTTGATTTGATGTGATATCACACAGAAATGCTGCATTCCTACAGAAATATTCTTCCGACAGTTTACATTGCTGATTCTGTTATTCATAAAATTTATCTGTTCTCGCAGAGATAAAATTTTGGCTAACACCTGTCCCTGTGATAGCCAATGCACTTGAGAATGATATGGCAAATCCACACTGAATACCTCTTTGTTCCAACTTTAGTGTGTTATGAAACTGACAGTGCCCTGTTGCATTTGCATGAATGTAGTTAACAATACTTACAACTTGTTGCAAAGTGTCACTTAAAATAGTCACTTTAGCACTGAGCTTTTGCTTATGCAAGATGCAGTGAAAAGAAATGACAGCATCTGGATCTGTTAATATAATTTTTTTATCTGTGTAATAAACCCTTCATGTTGTCCTGTCATGGAAGGTGCACTGTCTCTGCATACACTCACTAAATTTACCAAATTCAGTCCAACTTCACCACATTTATTTTGAAAGTTATTGAAGATATCTATTCCCCTTGTTCATTTTTGCAAGAGTGCCCCAAGCGAGTTAACTCTTTGTAGCAAAGAAAATCTTCTGTTAAGACGTGAATGAAGTCGTAAGGGAAACCTGGGGCTGTCTGTAGTATCAGTTGATACATCCAAAGTAATTGAATAATATATTTATATTGTTTGCCTCAACCTTGGCAACTGTTATCCACACCGCCTCAGGCAGCTCTTTGTTTTTGACAGATACCCTCAGGGAAAAGGCAGTTGAGCACTGGTGAGCTTTAAGTGAAATAGAGAGCCTTGTGAACAAGTGGTGTCTTCCAGGAACCACCAGATAGGGAATGGGATTTTGAAGGAGCTCTAAACCATTCTGCCCCGACTGGTGGCTGCCAAACTGCTGATTTCTACCATGATTGTGGATGCTTTTAGTTTACCATGGCACTAGGGAGGGGATGTTGGAAATAGGGCAAGGTAATACTGCAGAGCTCAAGATTCTCACCAAGATTCAGCTGTTGTTCTTGAATAAATACAGGCACTGCTGTAAGCCTTCAGTTAATTTCCAGAGTTCTAAAAAAGTTGATTCTGATATTTTTTGCCAGTGTTTTTGTTGCTTTAATAGAGAAGAGAATTTTCAGAGTCCATACTCTGCCATTTTCAGTAACTTTCCAGGTTGCCTTCTAAGCCTCTTCAATATATTTTTGCACACTTCAAAGTGATCTTACTGGTTTTAAAATCACTATTGACTTCCCGTTGCTCTTAGGATAAAGGCTAGAATCCTTAATTTTAACCTATAAGGTCATACATTGTCTTGCTTTTCTTTTTTCTCAGCCTCTTCTTCACTCTGTCTTATTCTTTCAAATTGTCTGAGATCATCTAAGTAATTTTAGTGTCACATTTTTCAGTTTCATAATAAACTCTATGGGGATTTTGATTGGAAACATTGAATTTACAAATTAATTTAGGAGAGAACTGATATTTCAGTAATTCAATCTTTCCATTTATGAAGATGGCATGTTTCTTTATTCAGATGTTTTAAATATCTTTTAGCCTAACTATAATTTCTTCCGTAAAGGTTGTACATGTCTTTTGTTAGTGTTATTTCTAGGTACCTTATAGCCTTTGTTACTGTTGTATAAGGGAACTTTACTAATTTATTATTAGAATATGTATGAATGTTTCTCATTTTTTGGTTGATAATTCTAGAACCTATAAAGTTTTAATAGTTTGCCTGATGTTTTTTGGATTTCTTACATAGACAGTCATATTGCCTGCAAATAAGAATAATTTTTCTCTTTTTAATTCTTTATCTCATCTGTCATTTTTCTGTGTACTTATGTGTGTATATTATTGCACTGGCTAGAAACTATAGTATAGAGATAAATAGAAACAATGATAAAAACAGTCTTATCATGTTCCTGACTTTAATGTGAATTGCCCATGAAGTTTCACAATAAAATGTGATATTTTCCTTAGGTTTTTGCTACAGTTTGTAGTTTGCCAAGAATCTTTATCACAAATGAGTATTAAATGCTAATGGATTTTTAGCATCTATTAATGTAAT
>NW_012151241.1:1077655-1079307 GCF_000956105.1 Propithecus coquereli | reverse complement strand
TATTTTGAAACTATATTGTTACATATGTAAAGATTCATTGCTGTATCTTCTCTGCAAATTGTTTGTTTTTTTGTCTTGACTCTTTTTTTTTGAGACAAGAATCTCGCTATGTCACCCTGGCTAGAGTGCAGTTGTTTCATCAAAGCTCATTGCAACCTCAAACTCCTGGGCTCAAGTGATCCTCCTGCCTCAGCCTCCCAAGGAGCTGAGACTATGGGTGCACACCAGCATGCCCGGCTAATTTTTCTATTTTTAGTAGAGATGGCGTCTCACACTTGCTCAGGCTGGTCTCGAACTCCTGACCTCAAGTGATTCTCCCACTTCGGCCTCCCAGAGTGCTCAGATTACAGGCGTGAGCCACTGTGTCCGGCCACTTGCCTTGACTTTTATTCTGTTTCAGTTGTGTGCTTTACTCCCTTTTTAGCCTATTGATACTACGTCTCTTTTTTTTTTTTTTTTTTTGGAGACAGAGTCTTGCTCTATTACCCGGGCTAGAGTGCAGTGGCATCATCTGCAACCTGAAATTTCTGGGCTCAAGTGATCCTCCTGCCTCAGCCTCCCAAGGAGCTGGGACTATAGGCATCCTCCTAATTTTTCAGTTTTTTGTAGAGACAGTGTCTTGCTATGTTCAGGCTGGTCTCAAATTCCTGGCTTCAAGCGATCCTCCTGCCTCCCAAAGTGCTAGGATTATAGGCGTGAGCCAGCATGCCCAGCCAATTAAACCTAAATTATTCCAACAGTGTTTAGAATATTCACATTCTCTCTTGGACAAACCAAGAACCTTTGCATGTTTTTACTTTTCACTCTCTCTTTTCTCCTCTTTCCCTGCTATCATGTTGGTTGCATCTAGGGTTTTGGTTGTAAGTTTTTTTTTTTTTTAAACAACTGATGCTTATTTAGATTTATCAGGGAGTTTATTGGTTACTTTACTAACTACTGCTTTCTGCTTTCTCTTTCGTACTTAGTATATGCCAAGTATTTCTTTTAGAGATTATCTGTTAGTAGTAATCTTTGAATCCTTGCACATCTGCAGATACCTTTATTTTGCCTTCATGTGTGAAAGATAGTTTGGCTACATATGGAAGTGCAGATTTCAAATTATTTTCCTGTAGAACTTTAAAATAATACAATACTTTCTTTTTCCTTTTATATCTACTCTTGCCAAGTGGAGGTATGTGGTATCAGTCTGATTCCTCTTTATTAGTAGTCTACACTCCCAGCTCTGTCTACCAGATGATGGTTGGATTTTCCTCATGATCCTTTGTGTTCTGAAATTCCACCAGGATGTATCTAGGCTCAGCACTTTCAGTTTCAGTGAACTCTCAGTTTGAGGACTTGTAGCTACCTCCGTTTCAGAGCTATTTTCTTCTTTTACTGCTTTGAAGAGTCTCGTCTTTCCATTCTATTTTCTATTCTGTCTTACTGGAACTCCTATTAGACAAATTTTAGAACATCTGAATCTTTCTCCATATCTCTTAACATTTCTTTTATACTTTCCATATTAAATTTTTTTCAGTGCATTCTGGGAGAATTCTTTTACTTCATCTTTCATTAATTGAATCCAGTTTATTTCAATCATTATAATCTCTTTTGTAGCTCTAGTTTATTTATTTATTTTATTTTTTTAAAGATAGAGTCTCACTCTGTTGCCC
>NW_012151241.1:1074511-1076680 GCF_000956105.1 Propithecus coquereli | reverse complement strand
TTGCCTTTCCCAAAGAAGGCAATATGTAATGATCCACCTGCATTGCTGCTTCTAATGTGAAACCCCCAGTTAATCTATCTTTTTTTGTCTTCTGTTCTTTTTGTCCTTATTTCAGAACATGTAGCGCCCTAGGAACCACTCCCTCCTTTCTAGTACCCAGTGTCTGTGGGTAGTTTGATTTTTTGCCTTCTGTCTTCCTCAAATTCCCAGCCCATTGAGGAACTTTTTGTTTTCTAGCATGATTATGAATTTCTTGTCTGTCATTCATCCTAAAGGTTTGGATGGGGAGGAAGAGGAGGCTGCATCATGCATTAATTTGCCAGTTTGAACAGAGCTTTTTATTGCTTTCCTATCTTTAATATATTGGGCGAATCGTTTAATCTCTCTTAGTCTCAGTTCCCACATTAAAAAAAAAATACTGTAATATTACCTACATAAAGGTTATTTTAAGGATTAAAAATAATGTATCTTAAGTGCCTAGTACAGTGCATGACACATAGTAGAAGTGCAATAAATGGTAGCTGTATACTATAATATCTTCTCTGTGTGCAGTAATTATCATGATTAATCATCAGTGTTCTGAAAGTTTCCTATGCTGTCTCCATCCCACTTTGTGTTTGACAGTCATATTTGGTAGTCTGGCTTTTTTGTGACCTTTTAATAGAATCTTGATATCCAATTTGGGTTGTGGCCACTAGCTATGAACCATTATATTAGAAAAATTTCATAAACAAGGCCATAATATCCATAATTATATTTTTGAATTATTATTATTGCTTTATTTGGTTTGTATACAATCTCATTGCACCTTTTTTACTCATCTTGTTTGACAGTTTCTAATTAGAAAACAGTAAGTTTTACTTCCAGATTTGTTAAGTTAAATAACAAAATTAGCTTTCTGTTTTTCCAAAACCATACACATCTTCTAAATACTGACAGGCTTTGATATTGCCTGTTTCATCTCTACCATAAAAATCATTAAAAAAAAGGTTTTTTCTTTATTTTCATGTTGTGTTTCAGTGTCTGTTGTCAGACAAAAAGCAATAATCCCTCACCTCACTTTTGAATTTATCAAAAACTGAAAATAGAGTAGATCAGATCACTTTCTGAAACAAAATTACTTTATTAGTTTAGTAATAATTTGAGGTTACTTTAAAGATAAGAAGCAGCATTTGGGAGGAGATTCATTTCCTGCCTTTGGGCTTTATCTGCAAGAACTACATCTTCAGTGTCAAGAGATTATGTATTTATAACTGAACTCTAATAAAGTCTGTACCGGGGACGCTGCACACCTGACTTGGTCATTGTGATTATATATTAGGTGCCAAACTATTGCTTGTCTTTTGAAAAAAATACATTACCAAGTGTATTTCATTAAAATTTGACCTGTGTAGGAAGGATTACAAGACCTTTGACTGTTCATTATAAGACTGCTAGTTGTTACTAACATGGTTAATGATGTGCCTTTCGAAAATAAGTTTGTTTCTAACTGGAATAAATTTATAGAGTTTTTCTTTTATCAGTGAATTAAGAAATAATTGGAAGAGGTATCCTTAACTGTAGTACTTATGGTTTCGGTAAAGTTTATTAAATATTTGTTTTTCTACCATTATTTTTGGCTGATGAAATATTGAGAACTATGTCCTGAGGTTTTTTTCCTTTAAGCAGTATCTTATACTATATGTGAGTGGTAAAGAACTATGTGCTTTTTCTTACAAGCAATCCAGAATTACCCTTCTTTTTACACCTCTTTATGCTCTGTTTTTTCATCTCAGAGAAATTATTACACAAAGCAGGTAATACTATTTTAGAACTGCGTCCTCATGACATTTTAGAGACACACACACACACACACACACACACACACACAACCCCCCCAGTCTTCTGTTATATGAATGTCCTCCATATATCTCTGTACCTTTTTGTTGTTGTTGTTGGAGAGATGAGGTGTTGCTGTATTGCCCAGGTCGGAGTGCAGTAGTAATTCACAGGCACAATCGTGTGCACTATAGTGTCAAACTCCTTGGCTCAGGTGATCCTCCTGCCTCAGCCTCCTGAGTAGCTGGGATTCCAGTGCACCTCCATGCCAGGCTTTTACCTGTTGTGTTCTCCAGGAGAGTTTCTTAGCCTAATATTCCAACTCACTGAAACATTTTTCAGCTATATCCA
>NW_012151241.1:1071026-1074101 GCF_000956105.1 Propithecus coquereli | reverse complement strand
TAATAAATAATATTTTTATTTTGACTGTATTTTCCACATACATTATTTCAGATGAAAAAAATGCTTATTCCTGCTTCATACCAATAGCCCCTCTTTCCTCTGAGAATGTATAGTATTGTCATTTAAAATTTATATTCTGTCTGGTTTATCATTTCTGTGGGTTGAGAACATTTCAAGTCCTCACTTCTACTTATTTTAAAATGTACAATACATTGTTATTAACTTTAGTCACTCTGTTCTTCTATTGAACATTAGAACTTATTCCTTCTATGTAACTGTATATTTGTACCCATTAACCAACCTGCTGGCCTTATTCTTCCCAGCCTCTGGTAACTATCATTCTACTCTTTACCTCCATGAGATCAACTTTTTTAGCTCTCACATGTGAGTGAGTACATGTGGTATTTGTCTTTCTGTGTCTGGCTTATTTGTGTTAATACAGTGACCTCCAGCTCCATCTGTGTTGCTGCAAATGACATGATTTTATTCTTTTTTATGGCTGACCAGTATTCCATTGTGTAAATATACCGCATGTTCTCTATCCATCCATTGATGGACCCTTGGGTTGATTGCATATCTTTGTTATTGTGAATAGTGCTCCAGTAAACCTGGGGGTTATGTACTGATTTCCTGTCCTTTGAATAAGTACCCAGTGGTGGAATTGCTGTATTATTTTGTAGTTCTATTTTTACTTTTTCAAGAAATCACTATACTGTTTTCAATAATGGCTTTACTAATTGACATTCCCACCAACAGTGTATGAAAGTTCCTTTTTCTCATCCTCACAAGCTTTTATTTTTTGTCTCTTTGATAAGCCATTCTAACTGGGATAAGATAGATATCTCATTGTGATTTTGATTTGCATTTCCCTGATGCTTAATGATGTTGAGTATTTTTCTTATAGCTATTGGCCATTTGTGTGTCTTCTTTTGAGAAATCTCTATTTAAATCCTTTGCCTAGTTTTAATGGGGTTGTTTGATTTTTTTTTTTCTCTTGAGTTCCTTCTGTTAATATATTCTGGATATTAGTACCTCGTCAGATGAATATTTTGTAAATATTTTTTTCCATTCAACAGGTTGTCTCTTCTGCTGATTGTTTCCTTTGCTGTCCAGCTTTTTAGTTTAATATAGTCCCATTTTTCTATTTTTGTTTCTGTTGCCTATGCTTTTGGGGTCTTAGCCATAAAAATCTTTGCCTAGACCAGTATACTGGAGTGTTTCCTCTATGTATTCTTCTAGTAGTTTTATAGTTTTGAGTCTTTGAGTTGATTTTTTTTTTTTAATGTGGTGAGAGATAGGGGTTTAGCTTTATTCTTTTGCACATGGATACCTGGTTTTCCCAGCACCATTTATTGAAGAGGGTATACTTTTCTCAATGTTTGTTCTTGGTGCCTTTGTCCAAAATCAGGTAGCTGTAAATATGTGGGCTTATTTCTGGTTTCTCTGTTCTGTTGGTCTGTGTATCTATTTTTATTACCAATACCATGCTGTTTTGGTTACTATAGCCTTGTACTATATTCTGAAGTCAGGTAGTTTTGCTCAGGATTGCTTTGTTTATTCAGGCTCTTTTTTGGTTCTATACAAATTTTAAGATTGTTTTTTTCTATTTCTGTGAAAAATGTCACTGGTATTTTGATGGAGATTGCACTGAATCTGTAGATTGCTTTGGGTAGTGTGATCATTTTAACAATCTTAATTCTTCTAATCCACGAGCATGGGATGTCTTTCCATTTGTCTATGTCCTCTTCAGTTTTTTTAATCAATATTTTGTGGTTTTCCTTGTAGAGGTGTTTCACCTCCTTGGTTAAGTTTATTCCTAGGTATTTTATTTTATTTTTTTTTTGTAGCTATTGTAAATGGGATTGCTTTCTCAATTTCTTTTTTTAGCTAGTTCATTATTGGTGTATAGAAATGCTACTGATTTTTGTATCCTGCAACTTTACTGAACTTGTTTATCAGATCTAAGAGTTTTTTGGTGGAGTCTTCAGGTTTTTCTAGATATTAAGATCATGTCATCTGCAAAGAGGGATAATTTAACTTCCTCTTTTCCAATTTGGATGCCTTTTATTTCTTTCTCTTCCCTGATTGCTCTGGCTAGGACTTCTACTACTGTGTTGAATAGCAGTGATGAAAGTGAACATCCTGTACAGTTCCAGTTCTTAGAGGAAAGGCTCTTTTATTTTTTTTCCAACCCCGTGGTCAGTTTACAGAGGAAAGACTTTTAGTTTTTCCCCATTCGGTATGATCTTAGCTGTGCGTTTGTCACATAGGGCCTTTTTGAGGTACGAACCTTCTATGCCTGGTTTGTTAAGTGTTTGATCATGAAGTGATGTTGAATTTTATCAAATGCTTTTTCTGCATCCATTGAGATAATCATACGATTTTTGTCCTTCATTCTGCTGACATGATGTATCACGTTTATTTATTTGCATAGGTTGAACCATCCTTGCATCCCTGGGATAAACCCCACTGCATCATGGTGTATATCTTTTTTGATGTTCTGTTGGATTCAGTTTGCTAGTATTTTGTTGAGGACTTTTGCATCTATATTCATCAGGAATATTGGCCTATAGTGTTTTTTTGTTATGTCTTTGTTTGGTTTTGGTATCAGGGTAATGCTGGCTTCATCAAATGAGTTAGGAAGAATTCCCTCCTCTTCTAGTTTTCAAAATAGTTTGAGGAGAATTGGTATTAGTTCTTCTTTCTAAGTTTGGTAGAATTTGACAGTGAAGCCATCACGTCCTGGGCTTTTCTTTGTTGGAAGACTTTTTTTTTTACTGATTTAATCTCATTACTCATTATTGGTCTGTTGAGGTTTTCTGTTTTTTCCTGATTCTATCTTGGTAGGTTGTATTTGTCCAGGAATTTATTCATTTTCTCTAGGTTTTCCAGTTTGTTGGCATATAGTTGTTCATATTAGTCTCCTATGATCTTTTGTATTTTTGTGGCATCAGTTGTAATATCTCCTTTTTTGTTTCTGATTGTATTTGGATTTTTCTCTCCCTTTTTTTTTCTTGGCTAATCTATAAACTTATCTTTTTTAAGTGGTTTTCTTGTTTTCTCTCTTTTTTTTTT